>NW_007244205.1:0-505 GCF_000164805.1 Carlito syrichta
CCAAAGACACCATCAAGAGAGCAGGGAGACCACCCCACAGACTGGGGAAAAGTATTTGCTAACTCCAGGTCCGACAAAGGCTTAACATCTTGGATATAAAAGGAACTCAAATGTGCTGAAAAGAAAAAAACAAACAACTCCATTATTAAGTTGGCAAAAGATATGAACAGACACTTCTCAAAAGAGGACATCCAAGAAGCCAGCAGAACATGAAGAAATGTTCAACCTCACTAATCATCAAGGAGATGCAAATCAAGCCACACTGAGATACCACCTAACTCCAGTCAGATTGGCAATTATCAATAACTCAAAAAATAACAGTTGCTGGAGAGGGTGTGGTGAAAAGGGAACAACTCTACACTGTTGGTGGGAGTGTAAACTAGTGCAACCTCTGTGGGAAACAGTGTGGCGATTCCTAAAAGCTCTAAATATTGACCTCCCATACGACCCCACAATCTCCCTACTGGGAATATACCCTGAAGAACTCAAATCACTCTGTCAAAAA
>NW_007244206.1:0-7863 GCF_000164805.1 Carlito syrichta
AGAGATGTGCAAGACCTTTACAATTAAGCCACAAACCTGATAACTCAACGTACTACCATAAGAAAATGACTCACAGCAGTGGCAAAACTTTGGGGAGGGGAGGAGAAGGGAGATGGAACTAACGGTAGTAAACATCTGTCAGGGGACAGGGAGACACCTCTTACCAACAAGGGTGCCTGAACGAAGCATATTTGTATTCCTAACCCTTAACTGTACCCCACAATATCATAATAAAAAATACTGATTTAAAAAAAAAAAACCAATGAAACCACAAAACACTACTCAAAGAAATCAAAGATGACACAAACAAGTGGAAAAATATCCCATGCTCATGGATTGGAAGAATCAACATTGTGAATATGTCCATTCTACCTAAGGCAATCTACAGATTTAATGCAATACCCATCACATTACCTGCAACATTCTTCTCAGGCCTAGAAAAAACAATACAGGAGTTCATATGGAAACACAAATGAGCAAGAATAACCTGAACTATCCTCAGCAAAAAAAAAAAACAAAGCAGGTGGTATCACATTACCAGACTTCAAACTTTACTATAAAGCTACAATCATCAAAACAGCTTGGTATTGGGACAGGAACAGGCATACATACCAATGGAATAGAATTGAGATTCCAGAAGCAAAACCTCAATTTCTCAACAAACTTATCTGTGACAAAGCCTCCACCACCTACCACTGGAGAGAGGAGAACCTATTCAGTAAATGGTGCTGGGAAAACTGGCTGACCGCATGCAGAAGACTCAAACAAGACCCCTATCTATCCCCATACACAAAAATTAATTCTACATGGATTAGAGACCTAAATATAAAACCTCAAACCATAGGAACCTTAGAAAATGCAGGACACACCCTTACGGAAATTGGAACCAGCGTCCAATTCCTGAACATAACCTGAAACCCACAGGCCATAAGAGATAAGATAGACAAGTGGGACCTCATTAAACTGACAAGCTTCTGCAAAGCCAAAGACACAATCAAGAGAGCAGGGAGACCACCCACAGACTGGGGAAAAGTATTTGCTAACTCCAGGTCCGACAAAGGCTTAACATCTTGGATATAAAAGGAACTCAAATGTACTGAAAAGAAAAAAACTAACAACCCCATTATTAAGTTGGCAAAAGAGATGAACAGACACTTCTCAAAGGAGGACATCCGAGAAGCCAACAGAACATGAAGAAATGTTCAACCTCACTAATCATCAAGGAGATGCAAATCAAGCCACACTGAGACACCACCTAACTCCAGTCAGATTGGCAATTACCAATAACTCAAAAAATAAGAGTTGCTGGAAAGGGTGTGGTGAAAAGGGAACACTTCTACACTGCTGGTGGGGGTGTAAACTAGTGCAACCTCTGTGGGAAACAGTGTGGCGATTCTTAAAAGCTCTAAATATTGACCTCCCATACGACTCCACAATCTCCCTACTGGGAATATACCCTGAAGAACTCAAATCACTCTGTCAAAAAGATACCTGCACACATATGTATATCTCAGTATTGTTCATAATAGCAAGAACCTGGAATCAACCATGCTGTCCATCAAAAGAGGACTGGATTTTAAAAGTGTGGTACATATATGCGATGGAATACTACGCAGTCATAAAAAAGAACAAAATCATGAATTTTGCAGCAACCTGGATGGAACTCGAGTCTATGATACTGAGTGACCTCTCACAGAAACAAAGATCTGAGTATCGTATGTTCTCACTCATATAGTGGACCTTGAACATCCATTGTAATACTATAAGAAAGTGATTGACAGTGGTGGGAAACTATGGGGGGGTTGGGAAGGCAGGTGGGATTAACAGTAGTAATGTCTGCCTGGCTTTGGGGAATCACCACTTATCAACAAGGGTGCCTGAACAAAGCATATTTGCATACCTAACCCTTAACTGTACCTCACAATATCAAAATAAAAAATACTGATAAAAAATAAAATAAAGCAGGGCTCAGTGACTCAGCCTGTAATCCCGTGCCTCTGGGAGGCTGACATGAGTGGATTGCCTGAGCCGCGGGTTCAAGACCCGCCTGGGCCGTGAGACCTCATCTCTACAATAAATTTTTAAAAAAATCAGCCAGCCATGGTAGCGCCTGCCTGTAATTCCGGCTACCTGGAAGGCTGAGGCGGAAGGATCACCGGAGCCCAGCAGGTCGAGGCTTCGGTGACTGGGAGCAGCCACTGCACTCCAGTCTGGGCAACAGAGTGAGACTCCAACTCAAAAAAATAAATAGATAAAATAAAATAGAATAAAATAAAGAATCCAGTTAAAAAAGAAAGAAAGAAAGAAAGTATTCCAGGCAATTGGAAAGATGGAACCCATCCCAAATCATTTTATGACACTAACATTACACTGATATCCAAACGAGGCAAAGACCCAACAAAAAAAAGAACTACAGGCCAATATCCTGATGAACATAGATTCTAAAATTCTCAACAAGACTCTAGCAACTCAGATCCAACAACACATCTCAAAACTCATCCACCATAACTAAGTAGGCTTCATTCCCGGGATGCAGAGCTGGATCAACATCCACGAGACCATAAATGTAATTCAATACATCAACAGATGTAAAAACAAGAACCGCATGCTTATATCATTAGACACAGAAAAGGCTTTTGACAAAATTCAGCAACGATTATTGATGAAAACTCTTGAACACCTAGGTACAGAGGCAACATACCTCAAAATAGTAAGAGCCATCTACAGTAAACCCCCAGACAACATATTGCTAAATGGAGAGAAATTGGAACCATTTCCCCTGAAACCCAGAACAAGACAAGGCTGCCCACACTCACTCCTCCCGTTCAATATTGTGTTGGAGGTACTAACTAAAGCAATCAAACAAGAGAAGGAAATCAGGAGTATCCAAATAGGAAAAGAGAAAGTTAAGCTGTCCTTCTTTGCAGATGACATGATCCTGTACCTGCAAAATCCAAGGGAATCTGTCCAAAACCTTCTTGAACTGCTAAGGGACTTTATCAATGTATCAGAGTAAAAAATCGGTGTGAATAAGACATTTGCATTTTATACACCAACAACTAACAGTCAGAGATCCAAATAAAAAGTACAATTCCATTCCTAATATCCACCAAAAAATGAAATAACCTCAGCATCTTCCTAACCAGAGAAGTAAAAGACCCTTACATTGAAAACTAAAAACAATGCTCAAAGAAATGAAAGAAGACAAACAAATGGAAAAGTAGTCCACGCTCATGGATTGAAAGAATCTACATTGTTAAGATGTCCATCCTAACCAAGTCAATCTACAGATTCAATGTAGTACTCATTAAATTACCAATATCATCTTGCTCAGACTTAGAAATGACAATACAGAAACTCATAGGGAAACAAAAATGACCATGAATAGCCAAAACAATTCTCAGCAAAAGAAACAACGTGGGAGGTATCACACTCCAAGACTTTAAACTTTATTATAAGGTTACAATAATCAAAACTGCCTGGTATTGGTACAAGAACAGGCATATAGACCAATAGAACAGGACAGAGATTCTGGAAGAAAAACTTCAATTTCTCAACAACTCATCTTCAACAAAGCCTCCACCAACAACCTCTGGGGAGAGGAGAGCTTTTTCAGTAAATTGTGCTAGGAAAACTGGCTGACCACATGCAGAAGAATACACGAACCCTATCATTTACCATACACCAAAAAAATCACCTCTAAATGGTCCAAAGACCTAAATGTCTCAAATTATGAGAAGCTTAGGAAAAGCAGGAGGCACTCTTGCAGAAATTGGAATAGGCAACCAATTCCTGATCAAAAACCAAAAGCCCATGCCATAAGAGATAAGATAGGCAAGTGGGACCTCATCAAACTGAAAAGCTTCTTCTACAAAGCAAAAGAAATCATCAAGAAAGGGGGACAGAGCCCACAGAATGGGAAAAAAAATTTGCCAACTGTGTATCTGACAAAGGTCTAACATCTAGGATCGACAAGGAATTCAAATGTGCTGAAAGCAAAAAATACTAACAGCCCCATTAAAAAGTGGGCAGAAGACATGAACAGACACTTCTCAAAAGAAAACATATGAATACACACATGAAAAGATGCTCAATCTCACTAATCATCAGAGAAACGAAAATCAAAACCACCTAACTCCAGTAAGAATGACCATCACTAATAAAACAAAAAACAACAGATGCTGGCAAGGATGTGTATAAAAGGGAACACTGCTACACTGGTGGTGGGAGTGAAAACTAGCTCAACCTCCATGGAAAAAAAAGTGTGGTGATTTCTAAAACAACTGAAAATTGACCTTTCATACAACCCAACAATCCCCATACTGGAAATAGACCTGGAGAAACTCAAATCATTCTACAAAATAAAATACCCTCCACACATGTTTATTGCAGCACTATTCACAATAGCAAAACCATGGAACCAACCATGCTGCCCATCAAAACTGGACTGGATTTTTTATATGTGGTACATAAAAAATAAATAAATAAATAAAATGTGGTACATATGCATGACGGAATGTTATGCAGCCACAGAGTACAGAATTATGAACTTTGCAGCAACTTGAATGGATTTAGAGGCTATCATACTCAGTGATCTATCACAGAAACAAAGAACAGAGTACCACATGTTCTCACTCATAAGCAGACCCTACCTTAACATCTACCTTAAAACTACAAGAAAGGGATTGGCAGTAGCAGGACATCTCCGGGGGAGGGAGAAACAGCATGTTTCACCAATAACGGTGCTTGATCCTAATCCAGGTGAAGTGAGGTCCGATGGGAAACCCAACTTCACTTGCATGTAAACAACTTATGTACCCAATCTCCTGATTTGTACCCTATATCTTTAAAAGAAAAATAAAATAAAAGTGCACCGCTCCTCTCAGGGATAGCTTGAAAGCTCACTCACTGATTTTCCACATCCTTGATGGTGTCAGGCAGAGGCATATTCTTGGTTTCTGGTAGGAGGAAGACAACAAGACCAGCAATGATGGAGAAGACTCCATAAATGACCCAGGGAAAAGCCGTGAAAAATACCTCTAAGTTCATCAAGAGGGGAGCTACTGCTGCCCCCATCCTACCAACCATCACTTCAATTCCACCAACTCTTGCCCTGGAAAAATGACAATACATAATAATCAGAAAAAAATTCACAAGTGTAATTTGTAATGTATTATTTAGACTAGATTGTTGAAGACAATATAACACCATTATTAGATTTATAAGCAAAACATTTTTTTATTTTTCTCTATTATTTAGTAGCCATTTTGTCAGATTCAAAGTGAGTTAAGCCTCCTTTTCATCATTTTAAACAGAATATTACACTTTACACTTACCCTGATAAGTGGTTCAAATGGTTACTGAAATGATACATTAAAATACTGCTTTGCACTGTACATGGCACAAAGTCAGCTTGCAATAAACATTGACTATAATTTTGCTACTAATGTTATTGGTATTATTAGTATTAAAATTATTGCTTTCATACTAAACAGGTCTCGGGTTAATTCCCTCAGTAAGTGTCGATTAGCTGGGGTAGTCCTATTTGGGCCCCGACAGAGTATCACATCTCTAATACCTGAGTATGATGGGGGTGAGTTCAGAGAAATAGACACCACTACAGGAGAAAGAAGCAGCCAAACAGCCAGATCCCACACTTGCCAAACCCACACGCAGTGTCTGCATTTCTGGAAAAAGAAAGAGACCAGTAAGACTCTGCAATTTGAGTTGAAGTATCAACATCCAACAAACTTAATCAAAAGAACACTACAGAGCAGCAGTTCCCAAACTTTTTGGCATTAGGGACTGGTTTTGTGGAGTATAATTTTTCCACAGCAATCCAACCTCGCTGCTAATGTTAATCTGTATTTGTAGTCACTCCCCAGTGTTAGCATCACCACCTCAGCCCCACCTCAGATCATCAGGCATTAGATTCTCATAAGGAACATGCAACCTAGATCCCTCCTAAGCACAATTCACAATTGGGTCCGTGCTCCTGAGAATCTAATGCCACCACTGATCTGACAGGTTGTAGAGCTCAGAAAGTAATGCGAGTGATGGGGATTGACTATAAATACAGATGAACCATCCCTCTCTTGTCCACCACTCACCTCCTGCTGTGCCGCCCAGTTCCTAACAGGCTATTGACTAATATCCCTGCTGTAGACTATTCGCTTGTTTGAAATAAAGTGCAGAAAATTAAACAGTGACAGAGAACATGCAGTGGTTGATAAACTGAGGAATTTAGAAGTATTAATGTAGGTAGGGAAAAGTGCATTAAATTATCTATATTAATTGCAGCAAATCTCTCTTCATACCTAAGATTTTCAAGAAAAGGAGGCTAAAAAGGTAATTCTTGCATAAATTTGCTCTTACTCTGTCTAGAATTTGCTATTCTTATGCTATAAAAGGTAGAACCATTATGTGGACAATTATTGAGGAGTCTGAGATTCAGCCCTGAACATAAGAATTTTACAATTAAAGTGCAGAATTTAAAGTGATCAGACATCTGGCTTTCCCAGGGACTCTGATGGGGGGGCTAGCAATGTGGAGCATCCATTGATAAAATCAAGAACATATTAGGTAAAACTGGATAAGCCAGTCAATATAGTACAGGTACAGTATTGCTGTGGGGTTGGTATTGCACAAGCAACTAATGAAAACAATTATTTGTTAGTGGACTACGGTAAACAGAGGCTGCATCTAGAACAATGATAGGCAACATGAGGCAAGAATGTAAACTTCTATTTTGGATGTGGGGACAGAATTTGGGAACCTCTAAAAGAAAGTTTCAGAGAATGTTTTCTGCCTAATATAGAAAGTAATCTATTTATAGTGTTGTAACATTAGAAAGTGTTCTACTGCAAGGCAGAAAACATGCATTATTGATAAAAGTCTTGAATAGGAATAGGGTTCCTCAATCTTTAATGTGGTAAAGTATATTCTTGTATTGGGAGGCAAGTAAGGTCTAATGCCAACTAAAGTTCCCCTAATCATTAAAAGTATTCTATGAATTAATAAAATTGTCTAGCAGAGAGTGCAATAAGCTTTCAATCAGTTTAATCCCTTATTCTTACTCTGCATTCCTTCTCTGCATGAAAACAAAGATGTTCAATTTCCTTAAAATCACAAAAGATTTCCCCTAATCAAGAACTGCAGTCCTGGTAACTTAGCATCACACCAGTGTGGGACTACATAGCAATCAGAAAGTAGACTACTCACTGAAGACATAGTAATAAGAAAGAACCTAGACAGAGCCCACACAAAGGAATTGACTATAATGTGACCTCAAATGGTATGCAACTGCAAGGCCTAGGTCCTCCATGTGTGTTATTAAAAAGTGTGAGTGACCAAAGGGTAAGTGATCCATGAGGACCTAGAAACTGGCAAGAATAAGTGATACCACTTTCTAGGTACTTCCAGAATGTGATTAAAATAAATATACATATAAGCCAGAAAGTATCTAAGGGAAATGAGTCTAAGTTGATGATTTACTGAGCCCAGAAACCACCACAGATCACAGCAATTCCAAGCAAGAGTTCTTTTTTGACCATATTCTCTACATCCCCCCAACACACACACACACACACACACACACAAACACACACACTCTGTCTAGGATTCAGAAGCCTGAATCTATGACCTAGGGAGTAGAGGGAAAGTATAAAAGCACAGTGCAATTAAATGAAGAAGTGGTCTCCTAGAATATGCCTAGTAACAGGTCGACTGTATAATTCAATAGTTACTGTCTTGGGCTTGCCAGTGGATATATATTGCCCAGGATGCTTTTTTAATTTTATTTATTTATTTTTATTTTTTATTATAAAGATGTGGGGTACAATTCAGGGTTAGGTATACAAACAT
>NW_007244207.1:0-885 GCF_000164805.1 Carlito syrichta
ATTCATTATGCCCAAATGGTGACCAGGGCCCTGGAATCCAAGACTGCTGGATCCCCTTTAAGAATATGTCTGAAATATTTAGAACTCTAAAGCCAAGTTTCAAATATCAACTTGAAATTCCAGCAGTAGTTTCGGAATTAGGAGGAAAACATGAAGCCAGAAATTACATTATAAAATGGGGAGATTATTTCTTGGGTTGTGGAATCTGGCATTCCTGGCTCCTGCAAAATAAGCAGAGTAGATGGCCAGCTTCTCTTTTACAACTAAGAGGAGCAGCAGGTCCCTGGGGTCTGTATTGCCAGATTTGTGGTATGGATATAGGAATTAACTCTGAAAAATGTGAGGAACAGGACTCCCAAATTCCTGATTAGCATTTAGAAATATGCTGTAGACTTCTAGGTTTGAGAACTATCTGAAGCCAGAAAAAAATTAGCAACTGCTCAGAAGTTTGCTGGTCACATGGAAATTGATTTTCCTTGTTGCACACTGGTAACATGAGTAGAAGCATTCTGGAGACATAGTGTCCCAGATTCCTGCTTCGTTCACACCAAACGACCAAATGTTTCCTGGTGTCCTGGAAGTTCAGACTCTTGGCTCCCAATTGGAAGACTCTAGTATATTCCTGTAGACTTGGAAGCCCAGAACCTGGTGCCCTCCCAAAAATAACTTCTAAAATTGGTGCAACATCTAAACCCAAGTTCCTAATTATGAGTAGCTGATCTACCAGATGTCTCTGATGTACGACTCAACCCTGAATTCAGGTGTCACATTCAAAAGAACCGAGATTATTACTTGTGTCCTGGAATTTCGCGTTAGAGGATCCAGATTCTATAAGGACTTGTAGTGCCATATTACCCCTTTAAACTACCGAGAGAACCTGAATGT
>NW_007244208.1:0-3329 GCF_000164805.1 Carlito syrichta
CGGCAAGAAGATACTTTTGTTCGGGGAATCAGTCCTTAGCTGTCCTGAGGAGACTAAGGGGCTTGAACTACCAGATACCCGTTTACAACTCTCAAGTGGACCAGAATGCTACAGGAGTCCTGAAATGACTGATTCATAATACCCACAAGCCAAATATGTCTAAAACATGAGACGAGGTCGAAGCCCTGATTCTTGTTTACCCCATAGCAAGACACCATGAGAATTTTTTGAATTGGGGACTCGTGTATTACAGATTCCTTATTCTTCCTTAGCGAGGGGCCATGTAGTGTCCTGTATATGAGGACTCCCTATCCTTGTATCCTGTTTGGAAACCCTGATTCATTTTTAACCCTTATCAAGATGTCATGTAGATATTATGATTCAGGAACCGTGTCAAACAGGTTTCTTATTTCTCCTTAGAAAGAGATCGTGTAGATTCTGTATATGAGGACTGCTTTTACCTATGTTGCAGTTTCTAAACCCTGATTCTTGTTTAGCCCACTGCAGATGGCCTTTTGATTTTTAGTACTGAGGACTGCTATAACCCCTATTCTTTTTTTCCCTTGGCAAAGGGTCATGTATTTTCCTGTATATTAGGACTCTCCTTACATAGATCCTGCTTCAAAACTCTGATTCTTTTTTAGTCCTTTCCAAGATGCCCTGTAGATTTTTGGGATTGAGGACTCGTGTAATTCAGATTCCTTATTCTTACTTAGCAATAGGTAGTGAAATTTCCTGTATGTGAGGACACCCATTACCCAGATTCCGATTTCAAAAACCTGATTCGCGGTTACCTCTTAGGAAGACGGTTTGTAGTTTTTGGGATTGAGGACTCATATAACCAATATTCCTTATACTTCCTTAGCAATATGACGTGTAGTTTCCTGTTTATGACGACTCCCATTACCCAGCTTCCTGCTTCACTCTGCAGGATGCTGAGACAGTTCCTGGTGACAGAAAATTCCAGTTGTTTGGATATCAATAAAAAGACTCCCCTTATGTTCTTTGGGAAATGGATCCAAGATTCATGGCTCCCCTTCACACGACCTCCCCAAAATGTGGAATCTTCAAAACCCAACATCCCAATTCCAACCTGCACTCCCACAAGAATTTTCTGTAGTTTGAGGTCACCTGAATCGAGGGATTTTTTACCAATATACCTTTTGATTCTTGGGAACATGATTATGTTTGTAGATGTTCCTAGGACACAAAAGTATGTGTAGGGCCAGATCCTTTATTACAATTAATAAGAGTACCAGATAGTTCCTGTGGATCTGTAATCACAGATTTAGCATATCCTCGGAGCAAGTAGCTCTGAAAAATTTAGGGACCCAGAAGCCTAGATTGCTAATTAATCCTTATCAAGAGGCCCTGGATATTCCGGTAAACGAGAACTCCTAGAACCGGATTTCCTTTTCGTTCTCAGCAAGATGCCCTGATTTTCCCTTGTGATGTGGGTACTCAAACTGTGTATACAAATAGACAGATGCCCCAACGTTTCCTAGGGGCTTGGATTCCAAGATTCCTAATGACCCTTAAAAGTATGTAATAAATATTTGGCAACCTCAAAACACCAGTCACCTATCTGAATAGACGGACAAACGGAAGTTTTAGCGTTGTGAGGTGCATCTTAACATGAGTGTAACACACAAACATGGCGAATAGATTCTTTGGGCCCTAGAATCTGCACTTTGTTGCCCGTGGTAACCAAAGGACTTGTAGGCACACGTTATCGGTTAACACTATCAAGATGACCAGAGGGTTGATGTGAATATATAATGACAAATTGGCATATCCAAGAGACCAGTAGCCCTAAAAAATGTGGGGATTTAGAAGCCCAGATTCCATATTATCCCTTATAATGTGGCTCTGTAGAATTCTGGGATGGGTGACTCTCATAACCCAGATTCTTTTTGTTCTCAATGACACTCCCAGACCTTACTAGGCAACGTGGAAGTGCAAACTCTTAAATACCAATATTCATATGCCCAAATGGTGACCAGGGCCCTGGAATCCAAGACTGCTGGATCCCCTTTAAGAATATGTCTGAAATATTTAGGAACTCCTAAAGCCAAGTTTCAAATATCAACCTGAAATTCCAGCAGTAGTTTCGGAATTAGGAGGAAAACATGAAGCCAGAAATTACATTATAAAATGGGGAGATTATTTCTTGGGTTGTGGAATCTGGCCTTCCTGGCTCCTGCAAAATAAGCAGAGTAGATGGCCAGCTTCTCTTTTACAACTAACAAGTGGAGCAGCAGGTCCCTGTGGTCGGTAATGTCAGATTTGTGGTATGGATATAGGAATTAGCTCTGAAAAATGTGAGGAACAGGACTCCCAAATTCCTGATTAGCATTTAGAAATATGCTGTAGACTTCTAGGTTTGAGAACTACCTGAAGCCAGAAAAAAATTAGCAACTGCTCGAAGTTTGCTGGTCACATGGAATTGATTTTCCTTGTTACACACTGGTAACATGAGTAGAAGCATTCTGGAGACATAGTGTCCCAGATTCCTGCTTCGTTCACACCAAAACGACCAAATGTTTCCTGGTGTCCTGGAAGTTTAGACTCTTGGCTCCCAATTGGAAGACTCCAGTATATTCCTGTAGACTTGGAAGCCCAGAACCTGGTGCCCTCCCAAAAATAACTTCTAAAATTGGTGCAACATCTAAACCCAAGTTCCTAATTATGAGTAGCTGATCTACCAGATGTCTCTGACGTACGACTCAACCCTGAATTCAGGTCTCACATTCAAAAGAACCGAGATTATTACTTGTGTCATGGAATTTCGCGTTAGAGGATCCAGAATCTATAAGGACTTGTAGTGCCATATTACCCTTTAAACTACCGAGAGAACCTGAATGTTGCTGGTTTTCTGGAATGGCTGATTCATAATATCCAAATAGGAAACAACTCAGAAAAATGTGGGGACGTCGAAGCCCAGCGTTTTGTAGAACTTAGCAAGACGTCCTGTACATTTTTGGAATTGAGGACTCGTGGAAACTCAATTCTTTATTCTTCCTTAGATAGAGCCCCTGTAGTTTCCTGCATATGAATTCTCTCATTCCCCAGATTCCTGCTTCGAAATCCTGATACTTGTTTAGCCGTTATCAAGATGCCCATTCGATTTTTGGCATTGAGGACACGGGAAAACGAGATTCTTTATTCTTCCTTTGCAAGAGACTGTAGTTTCCTGTGTATAAGGACTCAAAATACCCAGATTACTGCTACGAAAACCTGATTCTTGTTTAGCCCTTAGCAAGACGCCCTGTAGATATTTAGTATTCTGCATATGTCATCCCAGATTCCTTATTCGTCCTTAGGAAGGG
>NW_007244209.1:0-835 GCF_000164805.1 Carlito syrichta
ACCAGAATGTTGACCAAATGGACAGCCTGTGATCATTGCAGTTTTTGAGGACCAGGTCGAGAGGATGGCCCTAGTTGGACAGTTTGAGAGCAGCCTGGGCAGCCTAGTGTGGAAAAGAAAGAAAGAAAGAAAGAAAGAAAGAAAGAAAGAAAGAAAGAAAGAAAGAAAGAAAGAAATTCATTCTCCTGCAAACCTTCTGCCCTCAGTCCTTGCCCACTGCCCCTCCACATGTGAGGGTCCCCCAAGTTAGGCACCTTCAAGTTTCAATCCCTCCCAATGGCAGCCCCCACTTTGGCTTGGGATTTCCCAGGCTTCCTGGTCAGATTCCTGCTGCCTCTCCACCTCAAGGTGGGAAATGTGCCCCAGGCAGGCCACCCTCTGACTCAGCAACAAGGTCCTTCCACCAAAAAAGGCCTGGGACAAATCCCTCACCCAGGGACATTTCTTCCCCTGCAATCCCATTTTTCATGGCTATAAGGCCAGTCGCCCTGTGAACACACCACACTCAGTTGTGAATCTGTGTACAATTCTGATGTTTTTGGAGACAGGTCTGGCTCTGTGGCCCAGGCTGGAACCCGGGGAAATGACCATCATTCTCTGCCAGCCTCAAAATCGTGGGCTTTGGTGATCCCCCAGCCTCAGGCTCTGGAGTGACTGGAACAACTGGCAACTGGCCCCAGACACCTTTTTTTGGATGTGTGCTGAGATGAGGTCTCACTGCCTGGCCCAGGCTGAACTTGGGCTCTTGGGGCTCCAGCCATCCTCCAGCCCTTGGCCTCCAAGAGCACTGGGATACCAGTCATGGGATCCTGTGCCAGGTATTCTTGTTTGTTTT
>NW_007244210.1:0-582 GCF_000164805.1 Carlito syrichta
TGGATAATTAGTTAAGTCAGCTAGTTTAGTCACGTGACTGGCCAGCTGCCTAGCACTTTAATCAACTAGTTGATTAATCGCCTGGCTAACCAACTGAATATGTAGTTAAGTAACTTCATTAAATCAGTTGGCTATCCAGCTCGATAGCTAGTTAAAAAGCTAGTTTATTCAGTTGGCTAGACAGCTGTCTGGCTAGTTATTTCAGTTAGCAAATTCCACTGGATAGCTAGATAGCCAGCTAGATAAGTCAGCTTTTTATGACAGTTAGCTAGCTAGTTAAGTCAGCTTGTTTAGGCGGCTAGCTAGATAGATAGGTATCTAGGATCTAGCTAGTTATTTCAGCTAGAAAAGTCAGCTGGTTTGCTAGGTAGCTAGATAGTGAACTCAGCTAGTTACATCAGCTGGCTAGTTAGTTAAGTCAGCTGGCTATCCACTCTCCTAGCTGGGTAGCTAGCTAGTTGTATCAGCTGGTTAGCTAGCTTGCTAGCTAATTAAGTCAACTCGCTAAGTCAGCTCGCTAGTCAACTGGTTAGTTAGAAAGTTAGGTAGTTAAGTCAGCTGACGAGCCAGCAGTATATGTAG
>NW_007244211.1:0-319 GCF_000164805.1 Carlito syrichta
GCTAGTTAAGTCACCTAGTTAAGTGTGCTAGCTAGCCTGCTAGTTAGCTATTTAGAAAGCCTGTTAAGTCAGCTGACTAGCAATCAGGTCAGATATACAAGTGAGCTAGTTAAGTCAGGTGGCTAGCCAGATGACTAGCTATTCAGTGAGATAGTTAACTCAGGTGGATAGCCAGCTGGCTAGCAAAATAAGTCAGCTAGTTAATTCACCTGGCTAGCCAGCTAGCTAGCTAGGTAGAGAGCTAATTTAGTCAGCTGGTTAGCCAGTTGGCTCACTAGTTATGTCACCTAGTTGAGTCAGCTGGCTAGCAAGCTGGCTC
>NW_007244212.1:0-1071 GCF_000164805.1 Carlito syrichta
CCATTTCCCAGATTTCTGTTTCAATCTCAGCAAGTCACCGAGATGTTTCATGGTGATGTAGAAATTAAAAGTTGTTTGGCTATCAATTGAAAGTCTCCCCAGAAGTTTCCTGGGCAATTGAAATCCAAGATTCCTGGTTCCCATGAACAAGACACCCTAACAATATGGGGACTTCAAAGCCCAGATTCCTGATTAAACCTCATCAAGAGGCCCTGTAGACTTTGGCGAATCAGAACTCAAGAACCCAGATTCCCTTTTCATTCTCAGCAAGATGCCTTGATTTTCCCTGTCGATGTGTATTCCAAAACTCTGTATAATAAAGACAGATGCCCACAAGTTTCCTAGGGTCAGGGAATCCGTGATTCCTGGTTACCTTTAAAAATACTTACTAAACATTTGGCAACTGCAAAACCCTCGACCCTTCTCAAAATAAAAGGACAAATGGAAGTTTGAGAATTACAAAGTTTATCTTGAGACCAAGAGTTATATGCAAATATGGCGAGATGATCCCTATTGTGCTGGAATGTGGCCTTAGTTTTCCCGAGGAACCTAACGGAATTGCAGTGGGAGATACCCGTTTAAAACTATCAAGAGGACCAGAATGTTGCTGGAGTTATGAAATGGCTGAATCCTAATATCCACATGATAATTAGCTCCAAAACATAAGGGGAGCTCGAAGCCGTGATGCTTGTTTGTCCAGTAGCAAAATGTCCTGAGAATTTTTTGGGATTGATGACTCATATAACACAGATTCCTTATTCTTCCTTCGCTGGAGGCTGTTTAGTGTCCTGTATATGAGGACTCTCTTTCCCCAGATTCCTGTTTTGAAACCTTGATTCTTGTTTAGCCCTTAACAAGATGCCATGTAGATTTTGTGATTAAGGAACCGTGTAAACAGATTCCTTATTTGTCCTCAGGAAGAGGTCCTGAAGTTTCCTGTTATGGGTAGTATTACCCACATTACTGCTTTGAATTCCTTATTCTTGTTTAGCCCTTAGCAAGAGGTCCTGTAGTTCTTTTGGGATAGAGAAAACATGTAACCCAGATTCCTTATTGTTTCTTAGCAAAAGA
>NW_007244213.1:0-12265 GCF_000164805.1 Carlito syrichta
TCAGGGTCAGGGAATCCGTGATTCCTGGTTACCTTTAAAAATACTTACTAAACATTTGGCAACTGCAAAACCCTCGACCCTTCTCAAAATAAAAGGACAAATGGAAGTTTGAGAATTACAAAGTTTATCTTGAGACCAAGAGTTATATGCAAATATGGCGAGATGATCCCTATTGTGCTGGAATGTGGCCTTAGTTTTCCCGAGGAACCTAACGGAATTGCAGTGGGAGATACCCGTTTAAAACTATCAAGAGGACCAGAATGTTGCTGGAGTTATGAAATGGCTGAATCCTAATATCCACATGATAATTAGCTCCAAAACATAAGGGGAGCTCGAAGCCGTGATGCTTGTTTGTCCAGTAGCAAAATGTCCTGAGAATTTTTTGGGATTGATGACTCATATAACACAGATTCCTTATTCTTCCTTCGCTGGAGGCTGTTTAGTGTCCTGTATATGAGGACTCTCTTTCCCCAGATTCCTGTTTTGAAACCTTGATTCTTGTTTAGCCCTTAACAAGATGCCATGTAGATTTTGTGATTAAGGAACCGTGTAAACAGATTCCTTATTTGTCCTCAGGAAGAGGTCCTGAAGTTTCCTGTTATGGGTAGTATTACCCACATTACTGCTTTGAATTCCTTATTCTTGTTTAGCCCTTAGCAAGAGGTCCTGTAGTTCTTTTGGGATAGAGAAAACATGTAACCCAGATTCCTTATTGTTTCTTAGCAAAAGGCTGTATATTTGCCTGTATATGAGGACCCCATTTCCCAGATTTCTGTTTCATTCTCAGCAAGTCACCGAGATGTTTCATGGTGATGTAGAATTAAAGTTGTTTGGCTATCAATTGAAAGTCTCCCAGAAGTTTCCTGGGCAATTGAAATCCAAGATTCCTGGTTCCCATGAACAAGACACCCTAACAATATGGGGACTTCAAAGCCCAGATTCCTGATTAAACCTCATCAAGAGGCCCTGTAGACTTTGGCGAATCAGAACTCAAGAACCCAGATTCCCTTTTCATTCTCAGCAAGATGCCTTGATTTTCCCTGTCGATGTGTATTCCAAAACTCTGTATAATAAAGACAGATGCCCACAAGTTTCCTAGGGTCAGGGAATCCGTGATTCCTGGTTACCTTTAAAAATACTTACTAAACATTTGGCAACTGCAAAACCCTCGACCCTTCTCAAAATAAAAGGACAAATGGAAGTTTGAGAATTACAAAGTTTATCTTGAGACCAAGAGTTACATGCAAATATGGCGAGATGATCCCTATTGTGCTGGAATGTGGCCTTAGTTTTCCCGAGGAACCTAACGGAATTGCAGTGGGAGATACCCGTTTAAAACTATCAAGAGGACCAGAATGTTGCTGGAGTTATGAAATGGCTGAATCCTAATATCCACATGATAATTAGCTCCAAAACATAAGGGGAGCTCGAAGCCGTGATGCTTGTTTGTCCAGTAGCAAAATGTCCTGAGAATTTTTTGGGATTGATGACTCATATAACACAGATTCCTTATTCTTCCTTCGCTGGAGGCTGTTTAGTGTCCTGTATATGAGGACTCTCTTTCCCCAGATTCCTGTTTTGAAACCTTGATTCTTGTTTAGCCCTTAACAAGATGCCATGTAGATTTTGTGATTGAGGAACCGTGTAAACAGATTCCTTATTTGTCCTCAGGAAGAGGTCCTGAAGTTTCCTGTTATGGGTAGTATTACCCACATTACTGCTTTGAATTCCTTATTCTTGTTTAGCCCTTAGCAAGAGGTCCTGTAGTTCTTTTGGGATAGAGAAAACATGTAACCCAGATTCCTTATTGTTTCTTAGCAAAAGGCTGTATATTTGCCTGTATATGAGGACCCCATTTCCGCAGATTCATGCTTCAAATACTCTGATTCGTGTTTAGCCCTTAGCAAGACGCCCTGAAGTTTTTATGCATTGGGGACACGTGTAACCAAGATTCCTTATTCTTTCTTAGCAATAGGCAGTCCAGTTTCCTGTATTTGAGGACTACCACTACTCAGATTTTTACATTAAAATCCTGATTCATGATTACCTCTTAATAAGAGGCCATGTGGATTTTTGGGCTGAGAACTCGTGCAACCAAAATTCTTTATTCTTCCTTAGCAAGAGTCCGTGTAGTTTCCTGTATATGAGGACGCCCATTACCCACATTCCAGCTTCATTTTCAGCAAGGCGTTGAGATATTTCATAGTGACCTAGAATTCCAGTTGATTGGATATCAAGAGAAAGACTCCCATAAGGTAATTGGGGAACTGGAATCCATGATTCCTGGTTCCACTTAACAAGACCTCCCCAAAATGTGGAATCTCCTAAACCCAATTTCCCAATTCCCACCAGCCCGACCACAAGAAATTTCTGTACTTTGATGTAACCTGAATCAAGGGATTTGGTACCAATATGACATTTCATTCCTGGGGTACCTGATTACGGTCCTAGATGTTCATAAGACTCAAAAGGATATTTGGGCCCGATCCTCGATTACAACTATCAAGAGAATAGAATGTTCCTGAGGATCTGTAATGACCGAATAAGGGTATATACGAGCTAGTAGCTCTGACATATGTAGGGACCCTGAAGCCCACATTGCTGATTAAACCTTATCAAGAGTCCCTGTAGATTCTGGCGAATGAGAACTCCTAGAACCGGATTTCCCTTTCCTTCTCAGCAAGATGCCCTGATTTTTCATCATGATGTGGATCCAAAAACACTGTATACAAATAGGCAGATGCCCAGATATTACCTAGGGTCGTGGAATCCATGAATCCTTGTTACCCTTAAAAGTACGTAATATATATTTGGCAACCTCAAACACCAGGCCCCTATCGGAGTAGAAGGACAAACAGAAGTTTTAGGATTACAAGGTACATCTTAAGGCGATAGTTACATACAAATATATCAATATGATTCTTTGGGTCCTGGAATCTGCCCTTTGTTTTCCCGAGGAACCCAACAGACTTGAGGGTCCAAAGCTCAGTTACAACTATCAAGAAGATCAGAAGGTTGCTGAGAATCTATAATGAAAACATTGTCATATCCAAGAGGCCTGTAGCCCTAAAGAATGTGTGGAATTGGAATCCCAGATTCCAGATTAGACCTTATAAGGTGTCCATGTAGAATTCTTGGATTGGCGACCCCTGTAACACAGATTCTTTTTGTTCTCAGTAAGACTACCGGAAGTTACCTGGGGACGTGGAAATGCAAACTATTATATACCAATAATCATAAGCCCAAAAAGTCAGAAGGACCCTGGAATCCAAGATTGCTGGAACGCTTTAAGAAAACATCCTAAATATTTGGGAACACCTAATCCCAAGTTACGAATATCAATCTAAAATTCCAATAGTAGTTTCTGGATTAGGAGGTAAACCTGAAGTCAGTAATTACACGAAAAATGGCGACATGATTCCTTGGGTTGTTGAATCTGGCCTTACAGCCTCCTGCAAAAAAAGCCACGCAGATGGCCAGATTTTCTGTTACAACTAAGAAGAGGAGCAGAAAGTTCCTGGGAATCGGTAATGACAGACTTGTGGTATGTATACAGGCATTAGTTCTGGAAATTGTAGGGACTGGGACTCCAAATTCCTGATTAGCATTTAGAATATTCCTGTAGGCCTCTATGTATGAGAACTACCTTAAGCCAGGGAAAAATTAACAACTGCCCAGAAGTTTGCTGGTCACATGCAAACTGATTTTCCTTTTTTCACATTGGTAACCTGAGGAAAATTTTCTGGGGGCATAGTGTCCGAGATTCCTGTTTCGTTCTCAGAAGAACGACCAGATATTTCCCCGTTTCCTAGAAGTCCAGACACGTGGCTCCAAATGGAAAGACTCCAGAATGCTCCTATGGACTTGTAACCAAGTCCCTGGAACCCTCCCAAAAATGCCTTCTAAACATGGTGCAACATTTAAACCCAAGGTCCGAATTCCGAATAGCTGAACTTCCAGAAATTTCTGGGTACGTGGTAACCCTGAAATCAGGGCTTACATTAAAAACACCCGAAATGATTACTTGTGTGATGGAATTAGGTGTTAGAGGATCCAGTACGGAAATGAACCTGTAGTGCCATATTTTCATTTAAACTATCGAGAGGACCAGAATGTTTCAGGACTTCTGGAATGAGTAATTCCTAATATGCACATAGGATACAGCTCTGAAAAATATGAGGACGTCGAAGTCCGAGTCTTGTAGTTCTTATCAAGACACACTGAACATTTTTGTAATTGAGGACTTGTGTACCCCAGATTCATTATTCTACCTTACCAAGAGCCCATGTAGTTTCCTGTAAATGAGGACTCCCATTTCCCAGATTCTTGTTTCGAAATCCTGATTCTTGTTTAGCCCTTAGCAAGACGCCCAGTAGATCTTTGGCATTGAGGTCTCAGGAAAACCAGATTCCTTATCCTTTCTTAGGTAGAAGCTGTGCAGTTTCCTGTATATGAAGACTCCTATTACCAAGAATCCTGCTTTGAATCCTGATCCATGTTTAACCCTTAGAAAGACATCCTGTAGTTTTTTCGGATCGAGAGCATATGTCACCCAAATTCCATGTTCGTCCTTAGCAAGAGGTTGTGAAGATTACTGTATATGAGGACTCACATTCCCAGATTAGTGCTTCAAATCCCTGATATTTTTTCTCCCTTAGTAAGACTCCCTGTAGGTTTTGGGGAGTTGAGGACTCGTGTAACCCAGATTCCTTATTCTTCTGTAGTAAGAGGTCATGTAATTTCCCATATATGAGGATTCCCATTTCGAAAATTCTTGCTTACTTCTCAGCAATATCCAAGATATTTACTGAAGAACATAAAATTCCAGTTGTTTGGATATCAATAGAAAGACTCCCATATAGTACCTGGGAAATGTAATCCAAGCTTCCAGTTTCCCCTTAACAAGACATCGTATAAATGTGTAGTATTCTCAACCCAACAATCCAATATCCACCAGCCGGACCACAGCAAATTTCAATATTTTGAGGTAAGCTGAAGCGAGGGATTTTGTCACAAAATGCCAGGTGATACCTGGGGAACTGGATTATGGCCGAAGTTGTGGATAAGAAACAAACAAAATCGTAGGTTAAGATACTCAATTACAACTATTAAAAGAACCGGAATCGCTTGGATCTGTAATAAGATATTTAGGTATCCACATAGCAAATAGCTCTGAAAAATGGAAGCATATACAAGCCAAGATTCCTCATTAAACCTTATCAAGAGGCCATATAGATATTGACGTTTGAGGACCCCTGGACCAGCATTCTCTTCTCGTTCTCAGCAAGAGCCTGATTTTTCCTGGCGATCTGGATTCCAAAATTCTGTATGCAAATAGACAGATGCCCATCTGTTTCACAGGGAAGTGGACTCGAGATTCCTGGTTATTTTAATCATAAGTACTACATGCTTAGCAACCCCAACCCCCCAGGCAATACCAAATAGATGCACAAACGGAAGTTTTAAGATTACAGGGTACATCTTAAGACAAAAGTTACACACAAATATTGCGAGATGATCTCTTAGTCTTGTAGTCTGACTTTAGTTGTGCCAAGAAACCCAACTGAATTGCAAAGACTGGTTCTTGGTTACAATCAAGACGACCAGAAGGTTGCTGGGAATCTATAATGACACTTGTCTTTTCCAAGTGGCAACATGCTATGAAGAATTTGGAGAACTAGAGGCCCAGATTCCAGATAAGCCCTTATAACGGAGCCCTGTAAAAATGAATTGAGGCCTCCCATAACCCACATTCCTTTTTTTATTTTCAGGAAGACGCCCAGACGTTTTCTGGTGACGTAGAAGTATATACTCTTACATACTAATACACATACGTCAAGAAGTTTCCCAGGGACCTGGAATCGAAGATTGCTGGTTCCCTCTTAAGTATACATCCTAAATATGTGGAAACCCCTAATCCCACAATCTCAATGTGAAAACGAATGTCCAGCAGTATTTTCAGAACTATGAGGTAAACCTGAGGCCAGTGATCACATTAACAAATGGCAGATGATTGCGTGGATTGTGGAATCTGGACTTACAGGACCCTGTGAAACAAACGGAGCAGTAGGCCAGATTCCCAGTTACAAGTATCAAGAGGTGTAACATGTTCCTTGGGAACTGCAATGCCCTATTTCTGGTATGCATATAGGAAGTTGCTCTGAAAAAAATGAGAACCAGGACTCCCAGATTCCAGATTAACGTTTGCTAAAGTCCCTGTCGATTTCTAGGTAAGAGCACTGCCTTAAGCCACGGATAATTTAGCAAATGCTCAGATCTTTGCAAGTTACATGGAAACCTAGTTTCCTGGTTCCTCTTAGGTAAAACCTGTAGAAACTTTCAAGGGACACAGTGACCCAGATTACTATTTCATTCTAAGCAAAATGACAAGATGTTTCCTGTTGGTCTGGAAGTCCAAACTCTTGTATACCCATAGATGATGACAAGAATATGCCTGGGGACGTGGAATCTAAGATTTCTGGTTCTCTTTCAATAATAACTCCCAAAGAAATTGAACACCTAAACCCAAAGTCCTAATAACGAACAGCAGAACCACTGAAGTTTCTGTAGTATGAGGTAACACTGAGGTCAGGGCTTACATACAAAAAATCCGAGAGAATTTCTAGTGTCCTGTATCTGGAATCAGAGGTTCCAAGTATCAAAATGGATTTGTAGTGCCAGATTCTGGTTCACAACTATCAAGAGTACCAGAGTGTTGCTGGAGTCCAGGAAATATTGATTCATAATATTCACATAACAAATGGCTCTAAAACATGAGGGGTGATTGAAGCCCTGATCTTGTTTGGGCCTTAGCAAGACGTGCTGTAGATTTTCGGTATTGAGGCCCATGTAGCCCAGATTCCTTATTCATCCTTCGTAAGAGTCATGAAGTTTCCTGTATATGAGGACTCCCATTATCCAGATTCCAGCTTCATTCTCAGTCAGACACCGAGATATTTCAAGGTGATGTAGAATTAAATTTGTTTGGATATCAATTGAAAGTCTCCCAGAAGTTTCCTGGGCAATTGGAATCCAAGATTCCTGGTTCCCTTGTACAAGGCACCCTAACAATATGGGGACCTAAACGCCCGGATTCCTGATTAAACCTCATCAAGAGGCTCTGTGAAATTCAGCGAATGAGAACTCAAGAACACGGATTCCCTTTTCGTTCTCCGCAAGATGCCTTGATTTTCCCTGTCGATGTGTATTACAAAACTCTGTATACTAAAGACAGATGCCCACAATTTTCCTAGGGTCGGGAAATCCGTGATTCCTCGTTATCTTTAAAAATACTTACTAAACATTTAGCAACTGAAAAACTCTCAGCCCCTCTCAAAATAAAAGGACAAATGGAAGTTTGAGAATTACAAAGTTCGTTTTGACACCAAGAGTTACATGCAAATATGGCGAGATGATCCCTTTTGTGCTGGACTCTGGCCTTAGTTGTCCCGAGGAACATAACAGACTTGCAGTGCAAGATACCTGTTTACAACTACCAAGAGGACCAGAATGTTGCTGGAGTCCTGAATTGACTGATTCCTAATATCCACATGCTAAATAGCTCCAAAACATGAGGGGAGCTCGAAGCCCTGATTCTTGTTTGTCCAGTAGCAAGACATCCTGAGAATTTTTTCGAATTGAGGATTCATGTAACACAGATTCCTTATTCTTCCTTTGCTAGAGGCTGTGTAGTGTCCTCTATATGAAGACACCCTTTCCCCAGATTCCTGTTTTGAAACCCTGATTCTTGTTTAGCCCTTAGAAAGATGCCATGTAGATTTTGTGATTGAGGAACCGTGTAAAACCGATTACTTATTTTTCCTTAGGAAGATGCCTTGAAGTTTCCTGTTATGAGGAGTATTACCCACGTTCCAGCTTTGAATCCCTTATTCTTGTTTATTTAGCAAGAGACTCTGTAGTTCTTTTGGGATAGAGATCACGTGTAACCCAGATTCCTTATTCTTTCTTAGTAAAAGCCGTGTATTTTCCTGTATATGAGGACCCTATTTCCGCAGATTCATGCTTCAAAAACCCTGATTCGTGTTTATCCCTTAGTAAGATGCTCTGAAGTTTTTTAGGGATTAAGGACACGTATAACCCAGATTCCTTATTCTTAGCAGTAGGCAGTCCAGTTTCCTGTATTTTTGGACTCCCACTACCCAGATTTTTACATTAAAAACCTGATTCATGGTTACCTCTTAGTAAGACGCCCTGTGCATTTTTGGTCTGAGGACTCATGCAATCAAAATTTTTTATTCTTCCTTAGCAAGAGGCAGTGTAGTTTCCTGTATATGAAGACTACCATTACCCAGATTCCTGCTTCATTCTCAGCAAGGCGCTGAGATATTTCATAGTTACCTAGAATTCCTGTTGTTTTGATATCAAGAAAAAGACTCCCATAAGGTTATTGGGGATCTGGAATCCAAGATTCCTGGTACCACTTAACAAGACCTCCCCAAAATGTGGTATATCCTAAACCCCATGTCCCAATTCCCACCAGTCCGACCACAAGAAATTTCTGTCGTTTGATGTAACCTGAATCAGTGGATTTGATACCAATATGCCATTTGATTCCAGGGGTACCGAATTATGGTTCTAGATGTTCATAAGACACAAAAGGATATTTTTGCCAGATCCTCGATTACAACTATCAAGAGAATAGGATGTTCCTGGGCATCTGTAATGACTGATTAAGGGTATCTACGGAGCTAGTAGCTCAGAAAAATGTAGGGATCCTGAAGCCCAGATTGCTGTTTAAACCTTATCAGGAGGCCCTGTAGATTCTGGTGAATGGGAACTCCTAGATCCGGGTTTCCTTTTCGTTCTCAGCAAGATGCCCTGATTTTCCCTCGTGATGTGGATCCAAAAACTCTGAATAGAAATAGGCAGATGCCCAGAAATTCCCTAGGGTCGTGGAATACATGAATCCTGGTTACCCTTAAAAGTACGTAATATATATTTGGAAACCTCAAAACACCAGGACCCTCTCGCATTAGAAGGACAAACAGAAGTTTTAGGATTACAAGGTAAATCTTAAGTCGAGAGTTACATACAAATAAGGTGATAAGATTCTTTGTTTGCTGGTATTTGCCCTTTGTTGTCCCGAGGAACGCAACGGACTTGAGGGTCCACATTCTCGGTTACAACTATCAAGAAGATCAGAAGGTTGTTGAGAATCTATAAAGAAAAAATGTCATATTCAAGAGGCTTGTAGTCCTAAAGAATGTGTGGAAATAGAATCCCAGATTCCAGATTAGCCCTTATAAGGTGTCCATGTAGAATTCTTGGATTGGCGACCACCGTAACCCAGATTCTTTTTGTTCTCAATAATACTCCCGGAAGTTACCTGGGGATGTGGAAGTGCAAACTATTATGTACAAATATCATAATCCCAAAATGTCAGAAGGGCCCTGGAATCCAATATTGCTGGATCCCCTTTAAGAAAACGTCCTAAATATTTGGGAACACCGAATCCCAAGTTATGAATATCAATCTAAATTTCCAGTAGTAGTTTCTGGTTTAGTAGGTAAACCTGAAGTCATAAATTAAACGAAAAATGGCGACATGATTCCTTGGGTTGTGGAATCTGGCCTTACAGCCTCCTGCAAAAAAAGATGAGCAGATGGCCAGATTTTCTGTTACTACTAAAAAGAGGGGCAGCAGGTTCCTGGGATTCAGTAATGACAGACTTGTGGTACGTATACAGGAATTAGTTCTGAAAAGTGTGAGGACTGGGACTCCGAATTCCTGATTAGCCTTTAGAAATTTCCTGTAGGCCTCTAGGTATGAGAACTACCTTAAGCCAGGGAAAATTAACAACTGCCCAGAAGTTTGCTGGTCACATGCAAACTGATTTTCATGGTTCCACTTTGGTAACATGAGTAGAAACTTTCTGGGGGCATAGTGTCCGAGATTCCTGTTTTGTTCTCAGAAGAACGACCAGATATTTCCCCATTTCCTAGAAGTATACACAGGTGGCTCCCAATAGAAAGACTCCAGAATGTTCCTATGGACTTGTAAACCAAGACCCTGGTGCCCTCCAAAAAATACTTTCTAAACATGGTGCAACATCTAAACCCAAGGTCCTAATTCCGAATAGCTGAACTACCAGAAGTTTCTGGTGTATGAGGTAACCCTGAACTCAGGGCTTACATTCAAAACACCCGAGATGATTACTTGTGTACCGGAATTTAGCGTTAGAGGATCCAGAATGTAAATGGACTTGTAGTGCCAAAATTTCGTTTAAACTATCGAGAGGACCGGAATGTTGCGGGACTTCTGGAATGAGTGATTCCTAATATGCACATAGGGTACAGCTCTGAAAAATATGGGGACGTCGACGTCTGAGTCTTGTAGGCCTTATCAAGACGCCCTGAACATTTTTGGAATTGAGTATTCGTGTAACCCAGATTCGTTGTTCTTCCTTAGCAAGAGACCATGTAGTTTCCTATATATGAGGACTCCCATTCCCCAGATTCTTGCTTCGAATTCCTGATTCTTGTTTAGCCCTTAGGATGACGCCCTGTAGACATTTGGCATTGAGGTCTCGGGAAAACCAGATTCTTTATCCTTTCTAAGGTAGAAGCTGTGTAATTTCCTGTATATGAAGACTCCCATTACCGAGAGTCCTGTATCGAATCCTGATCCATGCTTAGTCCCTAGAAAGACACCCTGTAGATATTTCGGATCGAGGCCATGTGTCACCCAGATTCTTTGTTCGTCCTTAGCATGAGGTTGTGAAGTTTCCTGTATATAAGGACTCCCATTCCCCAGATTCGTGCGTCAAATCCCTGATACTTTTCTCCCTTAGTAAGACTCCCTGTAGGTTTTTGGGATTTGAGGACTCGTATAACCCAGACTCCTTATTCTTCTGTTTTAAGAGGCCATGTAGTTTCCCGTATATGAGGATTCCCATTTCGCAAATTCCTGCTTAATTCTCAGCAATACCCGAGATATTTCCTGATGAACATAGAATTCCAGTTGTTGGGATATCAATAGAAAGACTCCCATATAGTACCTGGGAAGTGTAATCCAATCTTCCAGGTTCCCCTTAACAAGACATCGTAAAAATGTGTAATATTCTAAACCCAATATCCCAATTTCCACCAGCCTGACCACAGGAAATTTCGGTATTTTGAGGTAACTTGAAGCGAGGAATTTTGCCACAAAATGCCAGTTGATACCTGGGGAACTGGATTATGGCTGAAGATGTGGATAAGAAACATAGGAAATTGTAGGTTCAGATAATTACAACTATCGAAAGGACTGGAATCGCTTTGATCTGTAATAAGAGATTGTAGGTATCCACGTAGCAAGTAGCTCTAAAAAATGTAAGGACCTACAAGCACAGATTCCTCATTAAAATTTATCAAGAGGCAATATAGATTTTGATGGTTGAGGACCCCTGATCCCGCATTGTCTTCTCATTATCAGCAAGAGCCTGATTTTCCCTGGTGATCTGGACTCCAAAATTGTGCATGCATATAGACAGATGCCCAGCTGTTTCCCAGGGACGTGGAATCCGTGTTTCCTGGTTACCTTTAAAAATATGTACTACATGCTTAACAACCCCAATCACCCAAGCCATATCAAATAGATTCATAAACAGAAGTTTTAGTATTACAGTGTACATCTTAAGACAAGAGTTACACACAAATATTGCGAGATGATGCCTTAGTCCTGTAGTCTGCCTTTAGTTGTGCCGAGAAACCCAACTGAATTGCACGGACTGGTTCTTATTTACAAAAATTAAGAGGACCAGAATGTTGCTGGGAATCTATAATGACACTTGTCCTTTCCAAGTGACAGCCTGTTCTGAGGAATTTGGAGAACTAGAAGCCCAGATTCCAGATAAGCCCTTTTAATGGAACCCAGTAGAAATGGATTGATGCCTCCCATAACCCACATTCCTTTTTTTATTATCAGAAAGATGCCCGGACGTTTTCTGTTGACGAAGAAGTACATACTCTTACATACCAATACACATATGCCAAGAAGTTTCCCAGGGACCTGGAATCGAAGTTTGCTGGTTCCCCCTTAAGTATACATCCTATATATGTGGGAAACGGTAATCCCACATTCTCAATGTGAAAACGAATGTCCAGCAGAAGTTTCTGGTCTATGAGTTAAACCTGAGGCCAGTGATCACTTTAACAAATGGCAGATGATTGCCTAGATTGTGGATCTGGCCTTACAGGACCCTGTGAATCAAACGGACCAGTAGGCCAGATCCTCAGTTACAACTATCAAGAGGTGCAAAACGTTC
>NW_007244214.1:0-1006 GCF_000164805.1 Carlito syrichta
ATGGGACACGACCCTCACCTGTGGTCATTTCTGCCCCCAATCTAATCTTTCCTGGCTCAAAAGACAGTCACCCTTTGAACACACCACAGACAGTTGAGAATCTGTGTACAATTCTTATGTTTTTGGAGACAAGGTCTGGCTTTGTGAACCAGACTGGGGCCCAGGGACATGACCGTACTTCACCACCAGTCTCGAAATTGCAGGCTCTGGTGATCTTCCCACCTCACCCTCTGGAGTGACTGGGACGTCGGGCACCATGTCCCTAGACATTCTGTTTGGATGGGGGTGGAGACAGGGTTTCCTTGCATGGTCCTGGGTGGCTTTGAGCTCCTGTCATCTTCCCACCTTGGCCTCTCAGAGTGCTGGGATTCCAGGCATTGGCCACCACACCAGGCCTTCTTGTTCATTTTAAATGAAGGATTGAGGCTGAGTTTGGAGGTTCAGTTTCATCATCACAGAGCATTGGAGGGCGAGACCAGTGGCTGGGCCGAGCCCATGGGTTCAAGTTGTGCCTGCACAACTTGGTGAGACCTCATCTCTACCCTCCATCCCAAATGAGCTGGGCGTGTTGGTGCAGGCCTGTCATTCTGTCTACTCAGATGTCCAGAGTGGGAGGAAGTCTTGTCAGATCCTGGCAGGCCAAGGCTGCATTGGCTGGAAACGAGCCACCACCCTCAAGCCTGAGCAATGGAGTGAGACTTCAACTCAAAGAAAAAAGAAAGAAAAGAAGAGCTTCCATTTGTGTATGGAGTTGGGATCATCGTGAACAGACAGAGATCATTGGGGAAGGATGCCTCAGGCTTGGGTGTAGAGTTCCTGAAACACCGTATAACTGCTGATAATCAAGGTGTGGCTTTGGGAGGGCAAGACAGGGGAATGCTGAAGCCTGGGAGACCAACCTGGTACACGTAGAGAAACCTTGTTGCTCCCCAAAATGCCAACCCTCGAGTTGCGCGTGGTGGTGCCCGAGGTCCCAGCTACATGGAAGGTGGTGGCCTCTGTCCTG
>NW_007244215.1:0-939 GCF_000164805.1 Carlito syrichta
TGGCTCACTACACGACTTACTTGTTAGCTGGCTTAACATGATGGCCCAACTAGTCAGCACACTAGTTAGATGGGTTAGATAGTTGACTGAAGAGTTGGCCCACTAGTCAGCTCTGTTAACTAGTTCAATGGCTGGTTTGCTGCCCTAACTATTCGGCCGATTACTAGGCCGATTAGTTAGATGGCCTAACTTTGTCGGCAACTAATTAGCTGAGCTAACTTCTCAGCTGACAAGTTGGTCAACTATTCAGAAGATTGGTTAGCTGGCTTAACGAGCTGACTGGCTAGGTGGCCGACCATTTACCTGACTTAACTAGTCGGCAGGCGATTGAGCCTACAGGTGAGCTGATTTAACTAGTTTTCTGGTGAGTGATCCAACAAGTCAGCTGACTTAACTAGTCAGCCAGTGATTGAGCTGACTTGTCAGCTGATTTAACTCTTTTAACTGTTCGACTGGTGAGTGAACTGACTGGTCAGCTGACTTTAGTCGACTGGCGAGTGAGCTGAATCATCAGAGGACTTAACTTGTTGGCTGGCTAATGAGCCAACAGGTGAGCTAACTTAACTATTCAACTGGTGATTGAGGTGACAGGTGAGCTGCCTTAACTAGTCAGCTTGCATGTGAGCCAACTGGTGAACTGATTTAACTAGTTGAATGGAGAGCAAGTCGACTAGCTAGCTAACCTTTTGACCTGTGAGAGAGCCTACAAGTTAGTTGACCTGTTTGGCTGGCGAGTGAGCTGACTAGTTTGCTGACCTTATGGCAGGCAAGGTAGCTGACAAGTTAGCTGAGCAGATGGAAAGCAAGCAAGCCCACTAGTTAGATGACCAGCTAGCAGGGTTGATAGCTGACTAGTAAGTGAAATAACAAGCTAATTTAATAGCTCACTTAACTAGCTAGCTGTCTAGCTAGATGGCTATCTAGCTGACATAAATGGAC
>NW_007244216.1:0-350 GCF_000164805.1 Carlito syrichta
TGAGTGGAGTGGAATGGAGTGGAATGAAATAGAGAGGAATGGAAGGGAATGCAGTGGAATAGAATGGAATGAAACGGAGAGGAAAGGAATGGAGGTAAATGGAATGGAATGGAAAAAAATGGAATGGAGAGAAATGGAGTGGAATGGAATGGAGTGTAACGTAGAAGAATGGAATGGAGAGGCATGGAGTGGCTACCAATGGAATGCAGGGGAATGGAATGGAATGGAGAGAAATTGAATGGCGTGGAATGGAGTGGAAGGAAATGTAGAGGAATGGGATGGAATGGAATGGAATGGATTGGAGAAGAATGGAATGGAGAGGAATTGAATAGGGGAATAGAAAGGAATGG
>NW_007244217.1:0-426 GCF_000164805.1 Carlito syrichta
GAGTTGTTTAGCATCATGCTATTTAGTGTCCATGTCTTTGTGGGTTTTGGGGGGACTTTGTTGGTGTCAATGTTTATTTGTAATCCACTGTGGTCCGAGAAGGTGCTTGGTAGAATTTCATTCTTTTTAAATTTGCTTATGCTTGATTTATGGCCGAGTATGTAGTTGATCTTAGAATATGTTCCATGTGGTGATAAGTAGAATGTGTATTCTGTGGTCTTTGGATGGAGTGTTCTGTTGGTATCAATTAAGTCCATTTGGTCCAAAGTCACATTGAGGTTCTGGATCTCCTTGCTGATTTTTTGTCCTGATGATCTGTCTAGGGTTGTGAGTGGGGTATTAAAGTCCCCAGTTATGATACTGTTAGAGTCAGTATCTTTCTTTAGTTTTCCAAGAATTTGCTTTATGAAAGTTGGCGTACCTATG
>NW_007244218.1:0-558 GCF_000164805.1 Carlito syrichta
CATTCGACTCCATTCCATTCCACTCGACTCCATTCTATTATATTCCTCCCAATTCCATTTATTCCGTTCAATTCCTCTCCATTCCACTCCATTCCATTCTGTTACATTCAAGTATAATCCATTCCTCTCCATTCTATTTCATTCCAATCCTCTCCTTTCTATTCCTCTCCACTCCATTCCATTACTCTCTATTCCATTCCATTCCATTCCATTTCTCTCAATTCCATTACTCTCCCTTCCATTCCTATCCAGTCCATTCCATTCCTCTCCATTTCATTCCATTCCTCTGCATTAAATTCCATTCCGTTCCTCTCAATTCCATTCCATTTCTGTCCATTCTATTCCAAGCCTCTCCATTCCATTTCATTCTACTGCATTTTATTCCATTCCATTCCTCTTCTCCATTCTTCTCCCTTACACTCCACTTCATTCATTTCCATTCTATTGCATTCCTCTCCATTTCATTTCTTTGCATTCCTCTCCATTCCATTCCATTCCACTGCATTCCATTCTTCTCCATTCCACTCTTTTACATTCCATTCCATTCCTCTCCATTCG
>NW_007244219.1:0-824 GCF_000164805.1 Carlito syrichta
GAATGGAATGGAATGGTGAGGAATTTAATGGAATGCAGTGTAGTGGAATGTCATGTGATGTACTGGAATGGAATGGAGAGGAGTGGAAAGGAAAGGAATACAATGGAATGGAAGGCAGCCAATGAAATGAAATGTAATGGAAAGGTATGGAGAGAAATGGAATGGACTGGAATGGAGAGGATTGGAATGGAATTTAATGGAATAAAATGCAGAGGAATGGAAAGAAAAAAAGAGGAATGGAATGGAGAGGAATGGAATGGAATGAAGGGAGTGGAATGGAATGGAGAGGAATGAAATAGGGATAAATGGAATGGAATGGAATAAAAAGCAATTCATTGAAACTGAAATGGAGAATAATGGTATGGAAGGCAGAGGAATGGAATGTAGAGAAATGAAATAGATCGGAGTGGATTGGAAAGGCATGAGGTGGAATAGAATGGTATGGAATGAAATGGATTGGAGAGGAATGGAATGCACTAGAGAGGAATGGATTGGAAAGAAGTGGAATGGAGTGGAATGAAATGCCGAGGAATGGAATGGAATGGAGAGGAATGGAATGGAATGGAAAGGAGAGGAACGGAATGGAGAGGATTGGAATGTAATGGATGGAGAGGAATGCGTTACAGTTGAATGGAATTTCATGGAATGAAAAGGAATGGAGAGGAATTGAATGGAATGGAGAGGAATGGTATGGAATGGAGTGGAGTGGAATAGAGTGGAGTGGAATGAAATGGAATGGAGAGGAATGGATGGAATGGAGTTGTTTGAAATGGAATGGAGTAGAGTGGAATGGAATGGAGAGGAATGGAATGGAGAGGGAATGA
>NW_007244220.1:0-4114 GCF_000164805.1 Carlito syrichta
AATGCAAACAATGAAAAACCCCCCAGAATAAAGGAGTCTCAAACTGCAAATGTAGATATCAAAACAATAATGGAGAGATTAAAAAGAATTGAAGAGACACAAGAAGAAACTAGGAGGGAGCTGATATCTGAGATAACAGTAATAAATAATACTGTGAATGAAATAAATAGCAAATTGATAATCATGGAAAGCAGAATTACCCAAGCAGAAGAAAGAATCTCAGAGCTTGAGGACCAAAATATAGAAATAACCCAAACTCTTAAAAACACAGAAAATAAGCTCAAAAAGACAGAACAAAACCTTCAAGAGATAAGTGACTACCTCAAGAGGCCTAACCTAAGAATAATCGGACTCCCTGAGGCAGAAAGAGAAACAGAGACCACATTGGAACAAACTTTCAGTGAGATCATTCAAGAAAACTTCCCTTATCTAATCAGTGATGCAAAAATTCAAACACAAGAGATTCAGAGAACCCTGCAAGACAACAAATGAGAAGACCAACTCCTAGACACATAATAATTCGCCTAAATAAAGTAGGCACAAAAGAAAAAATCCTAAAGGCAGCAAGAGAAAAAGACCAGATCACCTACCATGGAAGACCAATCAGAATAGCAGCAGATTTATCTGCAGAAAACCTGCAGGCTAGGAGAGCTTGGAGCCCTATATTCAAAGTCCTAAAAGATAAACAATTTCAACCAAGAATAACCTACTCAGCCAAGCTAAGTTTCATCAGTGAGGGAGAATTAAAATCTTTCCCAGATATCCAATTTCTAAGAACTTATGCTGCCACCAAACCAACTCTACAGAAACACTTAAGAAAGTACTAAACACAGAAGAAAAGGAAAAAGAACAACGTTCTTCACAAGAGTACAGGGAAAAGAATAAAATATACACGAACCAACCCCCAAACCAAAAGAAAGACAAAAAAAAAAAAAATCGAGTGGAACAACAACAACACTATGATAGGACTCTATGATAGGGATGAACTCTCACATTTCAATAATTAGCCTGAATGTGAATGGATTAAATGCACCATTGAAAAGACACAGAATGACAAAATGGATAAAATATAACCAGGTAACAATATACTGCCTTCAAGAGACCCATCTCACTAGAAAGGGCATACACAGACTCAAAAGAAGAGGATGGGAAACAAATTTTCAGGCAAATGGAACACAAAAGAAAGGAGGAGTCACAATCCTAATTTCAGACAAAATACCATTTGTTATCAAAAATTAAAAAAGATACAGAGGGCCACTACATAATGATAAAAGGTTCACTCCATCAACAAGAAATATCTATCCAAAACATATATGCACCCAACATAGGTGTGCCAACTTTTGTAAAGCAACTTCTAGGAAAACTAAAGAAAGGTATTGACACTAACACCATCATAACTGGGCACTTTAATACCCCACTCTCAACCCTAGACAGATCATCAGGACAAAAAATCAGCAAGGAGATCCAGAACCTCAATGTGACTCTGGACCAAATGGACTTAATTGATACCTACAGAACATTCCATCCAAAGACCACAGGATACACATTCTACTCATCACCACATGGAACATATTCTAAGATCGACCACATAATTGGCCATAAATCAAGCATAAGCAAATTTAAAAGGACTGATATTCTACCATGCACCTTCTCGGACAACAGTGGAATAAAAATAAACATTGACACCCACAAGGTCCACTAAAAACCCACAAAGAGATGGACACTAAACAGCATGATGCTAAACAACTCCTGGGTCAATGATGAAATCAAAACTGAGATCAAAAGATTCCTGGAAAAAATTAAAATGAAGAAACATCTTACCAAAATCTCTGTGATGCCTTAAGAGGGGGATTTATATCCCTACAAAAACACATGAAGAAAATGGAAGGAACACAAATTAACAGCCTAACAAGCCACCTAAGGAAGCTGGAAAAGCAAGACCACAAAAACCCTAATTTCAGCAGAAGAATCCAGATCACCAAAATAAAAGCCCAAATCCAGGACATAGAAGACAAAAAGATAATACAAAAAAATCAATGAAACAAAAAGCTAGTTCTTCAAAAGGATAAACAAGATCGATGGTCCCCTAGCTAGACTGACCAAGAAAAAACAAGAAAAAACCGAAATAAGTACAATCAGAAACACAAAAGATAAAGTCACATCTGACCCTGAAGAAATACAAAACATTATTAGAGACTACTACATACAATTGTATGGAAACAAGCTTGAAAACCTTAAGGAAATGGAGAATTTTCTGACATCACACAACCTACCTAGGTTGGAACAAGAAGAAATTGAGACCCTAAATAGACCAAAACCATTCAAGGAAATCGACTACATAATAAGAAAACTACCTACAATAAAAGCCCTGGTCCAGATGACTTTCCAGCAGAATTCTACAAGACATTTAAGGAGAAGCTGATACCAATCCTACTGAAGGTAATTGCAGGCGAATGAAAAAGATGGAACTCTCCCTAAATCATTTTACGAAGTCAACATCCCATTGACACCCAAGCCAGGTAAAGATCCAACAAAGAAAGAGAACTACAGGCCAATATCTTTGAGAACATAGATGCTAAAATTCTCAACAAGATCCTAGCAAGCCGGATTCAACAATGAATCTCAAAAATGATCCATCATGACCAAGTAGGCTTCATTTCTGGGAGGCAAGGCTGGTTCAACATTCGTAAAACCATAAATGTAAATAAATAAATCCAGAGATGTCAAAACAAAAACCACATGATTATATCATTAGATGCACGAAAAGCTTTTGATAAAATCCAGCACCCCTTCTTGATAAAAACCCTTGAACATCTAGGCATACTGGGAACATACCTCAAATAGTAAAAGCCTTCTATGAGAAACCCACAGCCAGCATACTCCTAAATGGACAAAAATTGGAACCATTTCCCCTGAAAACTGGAACAAGACAAGGATGCCCACTCTCACCTCTCTTGTTCAACATAGTATTGGAAGTCCTGGTTCGAGCAATGAGAGAAGAGAAGGCAATCGGAGTACCCAAATTAGAAAAGAGGAAGTCATGTTATCTCTCTTTGCAGATGACATGATTGTATACCTTGAAAACCCAAGAGAATCTGTCAAAAACCTCCTTCTACACTGATAAAGGCCTTCGGCAAAGTCTCAGGATATAAATTAAATATGCAAAAGACAATCGCATTTCTTTACACCAATAATAAACAAACAGAAACCCAAATAAGGAGCAAAATTCCATTCAAAATAGCCACACAAAAAAATGAAATACCTTGGCATCTTCCTAACCAGAGACGTGAAAGTCCTTTACAATGAAAACTACAAAATTCTGCTCAAAGAAATCAAAGATGACACAAACAAGTGGAAAAATATCCCATGCTCATGGATTGGAAGAATCAACATTGTGAAGATGTCCATCTTACCTAAGGGAATCTACAGATTCAATGCAATATCTATCAAATTACCAGCAACATTCTTCTCAGACCTAGAAAAAACAACACAGGAATTCATATGGAAACACAAAAGCCCAAGAAGAGTCAGAACAATCTTCAGCAAAACAACAAACAAACAAACAAAAAAAAACAAAGCAGGTGGTATCACATTACCAGACTTCAAACTTTACTACAAAGCTACAATCATCAAAATTGCTTGCTATTGATATAGGAACAGGCATATAGATCCATGGAATAGATTTGAGATCCCAGAAGCAAAACCTCAATTTCTCAATCAACTCATCTTCGACAAAGTATCCACCACCTATCACTGGGGAGAGGAAAACCTATTCAGTAAATGGTCCTGGGAAAACTGACTAACCATATGCAGAAGATTGAAACAGAACCCCTATCTAACCCCATGCACAAAGGTTAAATCCAAATGAATCAGAGACCTAAATGTAAAACCTCAAAACATAAGAACCTTAGAAAATGAAGGACATACCCTCATGGAAATTGGAACTGGCCTCCAATTCCTGAACAAAACTCAAAACCCACAGGCCATAAGGGATAAGATAGACAAGTGGGACCTCATTAAACTAACAAGCTTCAGCAAAGCCAAAGAAACCATCAAGAGAGCAGGGAGACAGCCTACAGACTGGGAAAAAGTATTTGCCAACTCGGGTCTGACA
>NW_007244221.1:0-914 GCF_000164805.1 Carlito syrichta
CAAAGACCACAGAATACACATTCTACTCATCACCACATGGAACATATTCTAAGATCGACCACATAATTGGACACAAATCAAAATATAATCAAATTTAAAAGGACTGAAATTCTACCATGCACCTTCTCGGACCACAGTGGAATAAACATAAACATTGACACCAACAAAGTCCCCCCAAAATCCCACAAAGACATGGATACTAAATAGCATGATGCTGAAAAACTCCTGGGTCAATGATGACATCAAAACAGAGATCAAAAGATACCTGGAAACAAATGAAAATGAAGAAACATCTTACCAAAATCTCTGGGATGCCTTAAAAGCTGTAATAAGAGGGGAATTTATATCCCAACAAACACACATGAGGAAAATGGAAGGAACGGAAATCAACAACCTAACAAGCCACCTGAAGAAGCTGGAAAAGCAAGACCACAAAAACCCTAATTTCAGCAGAAGAATCCAGATCACCAAAATAAAAGCCCAAATCCAGGACATAGAAGACAAAAAGATAATAGAAAAAAATCAATGAAGCAAAAAGCTGGTTCTTCGAAAGAATAAACAAGATCGATGGTCCCCTAGCTAGACTGACCAAGAAAAACCGAGAAAAAACCAAATAAGCACAATCAGAAACACAAAAGATGAAGTCACATCTGACCCTGAAGAAATACAAAAGATCATTAGAGACTACTACGTACACTTGTATGGAAACAAACTTGAAAACCTTAAGGAAATCGAGGACTTTCTGACATCACACAACCTACCTAGGTTGGAACAAGAAGAAATTGAGACCCTAAATAAACCAATAACAATCAAGGAAATTGACTATGTAATAAGAAAACTTCCTACAAAGAAAAAGGCCTGGACCAGATGGCTTTCCAGCAGAATTTTACATGACATTTAAGGAGGAGCTGATG
>NW_007244222.1:0-520 GCF_000164805.1 Carlito syrichta
AACCAGATAGCAAGCTGACTAGACAGCTGACATCTATCTAGCTGCCTAGTTAGCCATCTGTCTAGCCAGCTGACTTAAATAGCTGACTTAACCAGGTAGACAGATGGTTAGTCATCTGAATCAATTTGCTGACTTAACTAGCGAGCTAGCTATCCAGCTGACTTAACTAGCTCACTACCTAGTTAGCCAACTGTCTAGTCAGCTGACTTAACTAGATGACTTAATTTGCAAGCCAGCTGGCTAGCTAACTGACTTAACTAACTCACTACCTAGCTAGCCAGATGGTTAGCCAGCTGACAAGTAGCTGACTTAACTAACTGGCCTGCTTGCTGGCCAGCTGAATTAAATAGCTTACTACCTAGCCAGCCAGCTAGCTAGCCAGTTGACTTAATTAGCTGACTTTAGTAGGTAGCAGGCTGACTAGCCAACTGACTTAGCTGCCTAGCTACCTAGCTAGCCTGCTGGCTAGCCAGCTGACTTAACTAGCTGATATAATGAGCTAACAAGCTGGCTTGCCAGC
>NW_007244223.1:0-554 GCF_000164805.1 Carlito syrichta
CCTGCCCTCTGGAGCTTTGGAGATCTGGAGCCCCGGGCCTACCCTGGCTGAGGCACTCAATGTGCAACTGCAAGCTTGTGTAAGGGAGCTTGTGTAAGGTGCTGATCGGAGGCTTCCAGCTCCAGATGAGGGAACCCTCGACCCTCTCCTCCATCCCAGGAGGCTGGTGGCACCCTGGATCCAGCATCCAGCTGTGCAGCTGGTCCCGCTTAGAGACCCACATGAGAATCCCTAAAAGTGAAAGTAAAACTACCACCTCTGCCATTTTAAAGGCAGATTTGCATCGCCCCGCCCACCTATCAGAGCCTCCACCTCGGTTCCCACGGTGACGTCGTTAAACAGGAGACAAAGCCCCTCCCCTACACCGAACAGAGACAAGTCACAAATCTCCCAGGCAGCAGGCTAGCTGTCTCAACAAAAACAGAGGGAGAGGATGGAGATTAGAGCTCAAGGGACTCTAGCCACTAAGAGACGAGAGAAAAATCTACACAAATGAAGAAAAACCAAAAGAAGAATATGGGTCTCTCCCAGACTCCTGGGAGGGCAGACACTGA
>NW_007244224.1:0-15000 GCF_000164805.1 Carlito syrichta
GCCACTGCTGGGCCATTATATCTGGCCCTGCGTGGGACCAAAGGTCCCCGGGTCTTGTACCTGTGTGGTTGGCGGTGGGCAGGGGGTTGCAGGTAGAAAAGTAAGAGTCTTTTTGGGAACTCACGTTTGGAGAGTCTCACGGATCCACCTATGCTGTCACCATCTTCAGGACTCAAGTACCAGCATTTATAAAGCTACTACAAAGTAAACTAAACAAAGATATTGATTCTAACATTATTATAGTTGGGGACTTAAATACCCCACTAACAACCCTATATAGATCATTGAGGCAAAAAAATCAACAAAGAGATCCAGAACCTCAACTTGACACTTGACCAAATGGACTCAGTAGATATCTACAGACACCTCATTCAACAACCACAGAATATCCATTCTACTTATCACAACATGGAACTTATGCCAGGATTGATCACATCCTTGGCCATAAATCAAGCATAAACAAATTTCATAAGATTGAAATACTGCGCCAGGCTTGGTGGCTCAGCCTGTAATCCCGCGCCTTTGGGAGGCTGAGGTGAGTGGATTGCCTGAGCCCGCGGGTTAGAGACCCGCCTGGGCAGCGAGACCTCATCTCTACAATAAACCAAAAAATCAGCTGGGCGTGGTAGCACATACCTGTAATTCCGGCTACTTGGAAGGCTGAGGTTGAAGGATCGCTGGAGCCCAGCAGGTGAGGCTGCAGTGGCCAGGAGTGGCCACTGCACTCCAGTCTGGGCGACAGAGTGAGACTCCAACTCAAAAAAAAAAAAAAAAAAAAAAAGATTGAAATACTGTCATGTTCCTTCTTAGACCACAGTGGAATAAAAATAAATATCAACACCCACAAAATTCCCCCAAACCCACAAAGATATGGATGTTAAATAGCATGATGCTGAAAAACTCCTGGGTCAACACACAAATAAAAATGGAAGTTAAAAGTTTCCTGGAAATACATGAAAATGAAGAAACATCTTATCAAAATCTCTGGGATACCATGAAATCAGGGCTAAGAGGGGAATTTAGATCTCTATGAATACACATCAAGAAAATGGAAAGATCACAAGTTAACAGCCTAACAAATAACCTAAGGGAGCTGGAAAAGCAAGACCACCCAATCCCTAATTTTAGCAGAAGAATCCAGATCACCAAAGTAAAAGCTCAAATACAAGACACAGAAGACAAAAACATCATAGAAAAAAATCCACAAAACAAAAAGCTAGTTCTTTGAAAGAGTAAACATGATCAATGAACCTCTAGCCAGACTGACCAAGAAAAAAGAGCAAAAACCCAAATTAACACAATCAGAAATGCAAAAGATCACATCACAACTGACTCCAAAGAAATACAAAAGATTATCAGAGACTACTATGCATACCTATATGGAAACAAACTTGGTAACCAAAATGAAACGAAGGACTTTCAGACATCATACAACTCCCCAGGTTGAAACAAGAAGACATTGAGACACCAAACAGACCAATAGCAACTTAGGAAATTGACTCTATCATAAGAAAACTACCTATAAAAAAAAGTTCTGGACCAGATGGCATTCCAGAGGAATTCTACAAAACAATCAAGGAGCTGATACCAATCCAACTGAAAGTATTACAGGTTTTTGAGAAAGATGAAATCTCCACAAATCATTTTATGAAGTTAACATCACATTGGTACCCCCCCAAAAGAGAACTCTAAGCCAATATCCCTAATAAACATAGATGCAAAAATTATCAAGAATCTAGCAAATCGGATCCAACAACACAACTCAAAAATCATCCACCATCACCAAGTAGGCTTCATCCCTGGGATGCAGGGCTGGCTCAACATCTACAAGATCATAAATGTAATTAAATACATCAACAGATGTAAAAGGAAGAATCACATGATTATATCATTAGTTGTAGCAAAGCCTTGGATAAAATCAAGCATTCCTTCTTGATAAAAACACTTGAACACCTAGGCACAGAAGAAACATACCTCAAAACATTGAGTGCCATCTATGATGAACCCACAGCAATCATATTGCTAAGTGGACAAAAACTGGAAGCATTTCCCCTAAAAACTGGAATAAGACAAGGCTGCCTACTTTCACATCTCCAGTCCAACATTGTGTTGGAAGTCCTAGCAATAGTAATTAGACAAGAAAAGGAAATCAGGGGCATCCAAATAGGAAAAGAAGTTAAGTTATCCCTCTTTGCTGATGATTTGATCTTATACCTCAAAAATCTGAGAGAATCTGTCAAAAATTTCCCTGCACTCATAAAGGTCTTTGGCAAAGTCTTGGGGTACAAAATAAATGTGCAAAAGAAAGTCGCATTCTTATTCACCAACAACAAACAGGCAGAGAACCAAATTAAAAGCACAATCCCATTCACAATTGCCACAAAAAAAAAAAAGAAATACCTCAGCATCTTCCTAACCAGAGAAGTGAAAGAGCTTTACAATGAAGACTAAAAAACACAGCACAAAGAAATTCAAGAAGACTCAAACAGATGGAAAAATATTCCATGCTCATGGGTAGGAAGAATCAACATTGTTAAGATGTTCATTCTACCAAAGATAATCTATAGATTCAACGTAATACCTGTTAAATTACCAACATCATTCTTCTCAGACCTGGAAGTGACAATACAGAAATTCACATGGAAACATAAATGACCTCAAATAGCCAAAACAATCCTTAGCAAAAGAAGCAAAGTGGGAGGTGTAACACTTCCAGATGTCAAACTTTACTATAAGGCTACAATAACCAAAACAGCCTGGTATTGGTATAAGAATAGGCATATGGACCAATGGAACAAGATAGAGATTCTGGAAGCAAAATCTCAATTTTTCCATCAACTCATCTTTGACAAAGCCTCCACAAACAGCCACTGGGGAGAGGAGAACCTATTCAGTAAATGGTGGTGGGAAAACTTGCTGACCACATACAGAAGATTGAAACAGGACCCCTACCTATCACCATACACAAAAGTCAACTCTAACTGGATAAAAGACCTAAATATAAACCCTCAAACTATGAGAATCTTAGAAAGTGCAGGAGATACCCTTACAGAAGTCATAGTAGGTAACCAGTTCTTGATCAAAACCCCAGTTGTCCATGCCTTAAGAGATAAGTAGATGTAGGACCTCATTAAGCTGAAAAGCTTCTGCAAAGAAAAAAAAAAAACCGTTAAGAAAGTAGGGAGATAGCCCACAGAATGGGAAAAAAATATTTGCCAACTATATATCTGACAAAGGCCTAACATCCAGGATCTACAAGGAACTCAAACATGCCAAAAGGAAAACAAAACAAAACAAAACAAAACAAAAGAAAACAGCTCAATTAAAAAGTGGACAAAAGACATGAACAGACACTTCTTAAAAGAAGATCTAGGGGCAACCAGCAAACACATGAAAAAGCGCTTAGCCTCACTAATCATCAGAGAAATGCAAATCAAAACCACATTGAGACACCACCTAATCTCAGTAAGAATGGCCATTATTAATAAAACAAACAACAACAGATGCTGGCAAGGATGTGGAGTAGGGAATGCTTCTGCACTGCTGGTGGGAATGCAAACTAATTCGACCTCTATGGAAAACAGTGTGGTGATTTCTGAAAGAACTAGAAATTGACCTTCCATATGACACAGCAATCTTCCTACTGGAAATATACTCAGAGGAACTCAAAGCATTCTATAAAAAAGATACTTTCACATGCATGTTTATTGAAGCACTAATCACAGTAGCAAAAACATGGAACCAACTATTCAGTGCATTGAAACTGGACTGGATAAAAAAATGAGGTACATATACACAATGCAATATTACACAGTCATAAAGAAAGGACAAGCATATGGACTTCACAGCAACTTTGATGGGTTTAGAGTCAATAATACTCAGTGATCTATCACATAAACAAAGAACAAAGTACCACATGCTCTCACTCATAAGTGTACCCTGAACATTTACCATAATACTATAAGAAAGGCGTTGGCAGTAACAGGATACTGCCGGGGTTGGGGGACGGAGGAACACAAATCAATAAGGGTACCTGATCTCAAACGAGGCGAAGTGGGGACCAAAGAGAAGCCCAAACTTTACTTGTATGATGTCCACTTGAATATCTAATCCTGAATTGTTCCTCACAACTTAAAAAAAAAAAAAGACTTCAGATATTCTTTGATTATTTTTTCTTTAGCTAATGAGATTAAATTATGCAAATAAAATTTGAAATAAATTTGTGTAAATTGAGAAAGAATGATAATATATCTTTCAGGTAAATTGTCATACTAAGAGATCGACTTTTTGAATGGCATTGAAATTAAGGGTAAATGTAATCCAAAAAGAAAGCAGGGGATAAGTCAATGATTTAGTAGTAATTACTTTTAATTTGTACTAGAATACCAACTCTTTGAATGCAATTGTAATCTGTTTTGTGAACAAAGTAGGATTGTTTGGGTCCAAATTCAGAAACAATCTATTTTTCACTAGTCTTTCGCTTGCACCTGCCTCTATGTTATCTGCGGTAGATGTTCCATAAAAACAAGGGTTTCTGAGTAAGTCTCTTTCTTCTTTTCCTATCTCTCTCTCTCTCTCTCCTTCCTTTCCTCTTTCTTTTATCCTCTTTAGCCTCTCCTTCTTCTACCTCTTTTCTTCCTTTCTTAAAAGAGTCCTATGAATATCTCTATTTCTCACTGGTTCTTGAAACCTCCTAAACGAGCTTGTGAAAATCAGCTTCATGAATAACTGGACTCAATAGAAATAAAACTATATAATTTTTTTCTTTCTTTTTTTTTTTTTTTTTAGTTGGAGTCTCGCTCTGTCACCCAGACTGGAGTGCAGTGACCGCTCCCGGCCACCGCAGCCTCGACCTGCTGGCCTCCGGCGATCCTCCCGCCTCAGCCTTCCAAGTAGATGGAACTACAGGTGTGTGCTACCATGCCTAATTTTGGGTTTTATTGTAGAGATGATGTCTCACCAAGTTGCCTAGGCGTGTCTCGAACCCGCAGGCTCAGGCAATCCACTCACCTCAGCCTCCCAAAGTGCTGGGATTACAGGCTGAGCCACCGAGCCCGGCTATAATTTTTTTCTTAATGATATATCCAGGATGATATCTTTAATGATATCATAACTTTTTCAGTAACTTCCATGAATTCATAGAGAGCTTTATTTCTAAATTTAAAAAAGTTCAGTCAGCCATAATAGAAAAGAAATTCAATTTCATTTATCTTAAAGCTATCCCTCTTTACCTTAAACCTCAATCTGGTGTAGGAGTAGAAGTCTGCCAAAGAGAAACACTGTGGGCATATCATTTCAGTTGCTACTCCTGGGTCTTATGCTCCCTGTCTTTCATTTTTCTGGTTCTGGCTCCTCCAGAATTGGGTAAAAGAGAAGAAACACGGGAAAGAGAAAGAGTGTTAAAGTCTCAGACAGCTGGTGTTGTCTGCAGCTCTCCCTTGGTACTCGAATGCCTTTGGCAGTGGTAAACTTCTTAGCTTATGAGCTAGTTTGCTATGTTATGAGCTGTCTTTGCAAAGGCCATGTGGCAAAGAGCTGAAGTCAGCCTTCAGTGAACAGCCAGCAACACACCAAGGACCTCGATATGATACTCACAAGGAACTGAATGCTGCTCATAATCCTGTGAGATTGAAAATGCATTCTTCTCCAGTTGAGCTCCAGATGAGACCACAGTCCCAGCCAACACCTTCAATGCAGCCTTGCAGAGAACACAACTGAGCCATGCCTGGACTCTTGACTCACAGCAACTGTGAGCTAGCAAATATATGTTGTATGAAAAGTTTGTGGTACTATTTTTGCAGAACTGTAGATGACTAATAACTAATATATGTTTCTTCAGTGATCCTTCCAGTAGGGACTTGTGACTTGAGATTTCCTGATATACTCTGACTAATGTCTTGTTACTCTGCTGAGCTGTGCTGTCACAAACTCTTTCTGTTGGGGTCGCCTAAGTACCCCCAGATATTTCCTCCAGTTAACCTATGTGAGGTCTGTATTCTTTGCATAGGTAAGTTTATGAGTAGAAAGGCATTTTTTATAGCCTCTCTACTTGTTCTGCTGTCAGGATAATTCTAGCAAGCTTGTTGTCTTTAGACTTTCTTCAAGAAAATATCAGTCTCTGAGTCACCTGAACTCAAGGGGACATGCATCAAGTTCTTCCAAGATCTCTGTCTCCACACTCTACTGGGCTCCTTGATAGGGAGGGACCCATGCATCTGTGCAACTTGGCAAGCATTCAACCAGGAGATGTTTCCCTCCTGAAAAGCATCCCCACAGTCTACATACTTTGGTGTTTACCAAAGTATCATCTTGTGGTTTCTCTGGAATCCTTCCTTACCTGGTTTGAAGTAGCAATAAGGGCTTAATTTCCTTTTTTTGTTTTTAAATCATCTGTTAGAATGTTTCTGTATTGATCATAGCTTCTTGTATTCTAAGCTCTGAGACCTCAGCCAAAACTCTGAGATAACCAGTCTTTTTATTTAGCACTCTGCTAGTGTCTTTATCTTTCTGTTTTATGAATGTTCATCTTTCCTAGCACCATATTTATGGGGGAAGGTTAGAGAGGGTTTCTTTTAAAAAAGGAAAAAAATGTAAATAAATAACTTATTGTTTTTAAGGGAAGGGTCTTACTTTTAACTCCTTTCACAGAAGCTATTAACTTCGTTTTCAAAATTCAGAGAAAAGGAAAATGGCCTCTCTGAATTGCTAAGCATAAAGTCTTAAGAAGTAATTCGACTGAAGGATTAGAAAATTTCAAAAGATTCACTGGGATTTGGAGATAAGAAGATACCAGAGGATTCTCTAAGAATTAAGATTAAGAACAAGCAGGAGATGGGCAGATATGGTGGCTCACACCTGTAATCCCAGCACTTTGGGAGGCCGAGGCAGGATGATTGCTTGAGCTCAGGAGTTTGAGACCAGTCTAGGCAACATAGTGAGATCTTATCTCTATAAAAATAAAAAAAAAATTAGCTGAATGTGGTGGTGTGTGCCTGTAGTCCCAGGTACTCAGGAAGCTGAGGTGGGAGGATTTTCTGAGCACAGGAATTGGAGGCTACAATGAGCCATGATCTTGTCACTGCACCACTCCAGCCTGGGCAACAGTGATACCCTGACTCAAAAATAAAATAAGATAAAAATAACAAATAAAAAAGAACAAGCAAGAAGAGAAAGGATTAATCATCCCCTCCCTGATGTCCACCCCAGTGGTAGGCTGGGTGTGTGCATGCACACATCCTTAAAATAAAAGCTAATTATACAATTCTGTAATTATGCAATTATAGAATTGCATCAGTTCTTATCAAATATCTCCACTGCTAATTTTTTTTGAATGAAAAATATTCTACAGTTGCTTTTGTAAAACAGTGTTTCCATGATCCAGTACCCCAGATAGACACAAATGATTATCTGAAAAACCCAAGAATTGTTTCTAGACAGGAACATAAAAGGTGTGCTGGTGACAAGAATATTTAGCCAAGTGATGCTCAAGTCCTAACTATCCTTGAGTTCGGTGAGTCAATTGTCATTGATTTGGATACTTAAAGGGCTCATTGTTGGTCTGGAATTGCAAAATGGGATCAGAGGAAGGGTTATTGCTGACTGAGATATTTTGTCCATGGAATCTTCCAAATTTTCCACATCTCTGTGTCCTGAGGTTTGCTAAGGTACTACTTGCAGCCAGTGTACACAGCAAGGCATGGTAGAAGTCATTCTGGAAACAGTTGTTCTAGAGGATTTTCCTGGCCCTTTTGTGCAAATTGAATAGAGTGTTTTCGATCTTTCTCTTCAAACATTTACTTGAGTGTTACTGTTGAATATTGCTTAATCTGGCAACACTCAAACAAATAACTCCCTCAGATTTGGTTTATATCCTAAGCCTGGAGGAGGTTGGGAGTACTGCATACCATCCTACATCTTGGTCTACAAGTTTCGGTAATACTGGCTACTGAGTTTTTTAGCCTAAAGCTATCTCCTTTTATATTTTAAGTTCAGCCTAAAGGTTCTCCATACCTAGTGAACTGTTACCTAACTGAATGTGTAAACAGAGTGTAACCCACTTTTGTACCAGTCACAGAGTTGCCAATCAGAGGCTGTCAACTGTTCCAACTCTGTTCAAATAAAGCAAATGCTGAGCTGTAATCAGCCCAGCTGTTTCTGCTCTTCACTTCCATCTTCTCTATGTCATTTTCCTTTTCCTGTTCAGAAATCTCCAGTCACATGATAGCATTACAGTTGCTCTGAACCTATTCTGGTTCTGGGAGGGGGTTTGCCCAACTTGCAAATAGCTGTTTGCTCATTTAAACTCTGTTAAATTTGTCTGAGGTTTTCGTTTGAACATGGATTTCAGCTGCTATAGCATGGGAAACGCATCCTGGAATATTGTAAGAAAGTTCTGGCCGGTGGCGCATACCTGTAATTCAAGCACTTTAGGAAACTAAGGTGAGAGAATCACTTGAGCCCAGGAGTTTAAAGCCAGCCTGGGTAACATAGAGAGACCTTATCTCCACAAAAATACAAAAATTAGCTGAGTGTGGCATACGCCTGTAGTCCCAGCTCCTTGGGAGACTGAAGCAGAAGGATCACCTGAGCCCAGGAGATTGAGGCTGCTGTGAGCCATGATCATGCCACTGCACTCCAGCCTGGGCTACAGAGTGAGACTCTGACTACAAAAAAAAAAAGGAAAAAAAAGAAAAAGCAAGAAAGAAAATTCTGCCTAACAGTTTTGAATCTCATCATAAAGGATTTAAATCTCATCTAAAGGTGCTAGAAAAATCTCTTTATATTTGGTTTTATTTTGTTTTTAAACTTAGAATGTAGAATTCAAGTTAAAGATTACAGTAAGTTTCTGGTATATTTTTGATATCTTCTCTACTTTTCTACTCTATTGAAATTGTACCTTTTTTGTTATTATTACAAAGAAATTAGAAGTCAAAGGAAAGCCAAGTGATTCTTTCCTTGGCAGAAACTATCCTGCCAAAGTTGCTTCTGGGCTTCTCTCCATTTTTGTGTTTTGCTCTGAGTTTTTCATTGTATTCAGTTGATTAATGTAGTTGACTGCTAATCAATATTAGCAGCCAGGGTGGTAGAGATATTACTGAATTATAAATGATCTCTAAAGATATGTTCCAAGAAGAAGCAATCACTTTTAGGGCTGCATTTGTTATCACAATGTTGACAACCTTGATATCAGGATTTTAATATCCGGTGGGATAATGAAATTTCTACCCAACATAGATTTTCTCTGTTTTTGTACTATAATAACTGCATATTGCTTCGAGTTGCTGAATGGTAATATCTTCTTGGCCTCTTTTCATGTAAAGATTCTTAAGAGGATTTCTTTTTCAAGTCATGGGATTTTGTAGACATGAGGATAAAGTAATAAAAAAGAGGTGCTTATCAGAGAAGAAAAAATAGTGTTCTCTCTGCCATCTAGTAAGTCTTATGCCCAGGTAGGTACGTTGCTAGTTCTATTTGGGCTACTCTTCTCATCAATATTTGACAGGAACAATGACAAGAATCTAGGGAAAGAAGGTGCCTTGGTAGAGGTGAACACTGAAGAAAGGCTCAGAGGAAACTTTGCTGATAAGATTGTTTCATAGGCACATAAAGTTAGAGTATCACAGGATCTCAAATATGTATGAATTACTGCAATCACGAGGGCCAGGAGGGGCAATAGTCCTCACTCTATTCGTCTTATTCCTGTTCTTTACTGGAGCAACTCTCTTATGGCTCAGTATGCTTTAAAAATTTTCATTTTCTTTATTTGGTTTTATTTGTGAATTAAAAATAAGAAGCCAACTTTTATAGACTCTTTTGGTATTGGTGGAAGGACAATCAATTTTTACATTCTAAAAATTATTATTTGGGGATGCCAGTCATGTTGTTTCTGATGTTATTTGTTATATGTTATTAGTGGTATTAATTAATGAGCACTGGTTGAGTATCAGCTGTGTTCAGAGTCCCAGACTAGACTCTCTTAACTTTCAGCTCACATCTGCTGACAATTATTTTCCATTTTATACTAGCACCACTTGGGTGTTTGAGTCTGAATCCCCTCACAAACTCTGGGAATCTGAGATCGAGTTATTTCCTCTCTTTGTTTTCCATAACACCGCTCACAATACCTACTGATTGACTTGATGGAAAAGCAAAGAAAAACAACACCTCCATTCTGGAGAACCTCACTCTGGGTAACAAGGATTATTTTTCATGGGTTAGTCTTGAATTGTCTTTCATTCATCCAAGTGGTCCACTTCACAGAAACTATCAGAAATATAAAGGTTCTGTAGAAATGGAGCTGCAGGAAAATCAAGGAAGTTGCTCTAACCCCAAATGTGCTCTGAAACACCAGGGTCCCTAAATAAATGAATGAGAAACCATTAAGGCTTTGCTGGGATCCTACCAGTAAAGATAATAATAGCTAATAATTACAGGGATGAGCACTTCTTATGCATCATGTCTTCTCATCCTCACCCCATCCCTGGGAGATATTTGAGAACTGAAGACTTAATCTGCCTAAGGCCACACAGGTATAAGAGGTGGGGCTGGGATACAAATCTATGAGAACCTGCACTATACCCACCACAAGAACTCTGAAATGAGAGTCAGTCCTGGGAGGCTGAGGGCCTCTGAGTATGGCCTCTGAGTGCAGCAGCAGGTTGGAGGCATGGCTGGACTGGGATTTCCTTCACTCTTGCTCTCCTCCTATAGACCCAGGATGTCCTGGGGTGGAAAGTCACAAATTAGGGCTCATTATGTGAGTTATAGAATGGCAGCTTGTCATCTCAGGTCAAGAAAAGAAGAAGAATCAAAAAAGCTTGGTTAGGACTATGAGAAATAGAAAAGAATAAGAGCCCATATGGTGTTCCATAAACATGCTTTTATAGTTAGCAGCAAATAAGGATGTTATACTTAGTAGAAGTTCTTTTGAAAGTGAATTTGGAAGTGGAGTCAGCTTGGTACACTAGAAAGAAGAGGTAAAATTCATGAGTGAGTAGAAACTTAGGAGTATCCTAAGAGGTGGCACAATTAAACATAGCAGACTTTTCCCCTCTAAACAGAACAGTAAAAGAAAATTAGACAGCCTATATTGCTTTAGTCTGAACCTCTGAAAATCCCATCAAAGCCTCAGCAATTAGGGAGTGGTCAGCCTGAAAAGATTCTTTCATTAAGGAGCAACTAGAATAAAATATACCATGAACTGAAGAGTGGACTGTGGGGTTTAAAGAAATTAAAAATTTTATTTTCTCAAAAGATACTAGCAAGTTTAGGGAATATGAAAAAGAAGTGCAGAGTGAGTCGTTGGGAAGATGGAACCGAGCCAGTTGGACTATGCGAGTCCCAGTGTGAGTGAGTGAGTATATGGAAAATTTTGTGTATGTGCTTGTGAGTGAGTGGGTGTGTGAGTGACTGACTGAGTGAGGGCTAGGGAGCTAGCGGCCAGGGCTCTCCTGATGCCTCAGCTTCTGGGCTTGGACCCTAGCAATTCACAAGATGCAGAAGCCAAGCCTCATTTTTTTTTTTAAATCAACAAAACTCTTTCTGGGAAGAAAATGCTGGAGAGACAGACTAAGTGGGGGCTTGTGAGCAAGTGGCCAGGGCCCTGATGCAACAGCTGGTGCTGCAGCTTCTCTGCTTGGTCCCTGGCTCTACCCAGGTGTCAGAAGCCAAGCACCATTCTTTTTAAATGGATAAAAGTTTTCCTGTGAAGAAGTGGTGGGGAGAGACTACTACCCTGGGTTCTGCCTTAGCACTGCAGCAGGAGAAACTGCTGGCTCCAGGCTTTGTCTCACCACTTCAGCGCCTGGCAGAGTGCTAGCAGCAGGGGCTGTGGAGGGAGTCCAGAGGCAAAATACCATGGAAGAGGACAAGAGAGACACCCCCCACCACAAAGTTGGGGCAGGAAAGTGCTCCGACTCACTCACCATGGAGCAACAGACCCAATCTCTGTGACTGGCAGATCAACTACTCAGGGACTGATCATGACCCAGAGGATATATACAGAGAGCACAGATTTCAGAGGGAACTGACAAGTGTTGAGCCACACCCCCTACCCTGGTCCAGCCGCAGGACATAGGGTATGGCCAGAAAAGGAGGAGGAAGGACTCCAAAGAGATCAGTGGTGAGTCCAGGGCTCGCCCAAACCCCCTCCTCTCCAGCAATCCTCTCAATGTCAGACTCACACAGCTGGGCCACAACTGAGAGGGACAAGCCCAGGTGGATCCTGGACATCAGTCACAATAGGAGAACTCCATTCCAGGATAGGCCTGGCTGGGGCACCCCCTGCAAGTACATACCTGGGGAAGAGACAATCCCGCATCTCGCCACTGGAGGAGATCTCCCTGACTATATGAGAGTGGAAGGGGAGGCTTGCAGCCCCACCCACCTCCACTGCCCCTCCTCCCTCCCTGCTCCAGACACTAAGGAGAGAGTGAAAGAGGTGGCTCTACAAGAGAGACCAGATTAGAGGAACAATTACAGAGCCTGTCACAAGAGGACAGGTTTTTTTTTTTAATTTTTAAAAAAATTTACAAAACTTTTCCGTTTGTTAGTTGATCTATTTAAAAAATATTTTTCCTTTGTTCATGAATGTATATGTGAGGGTTTGATCTGCATCCTCCCAATTTTTTTTCTTTTCTTTTTCTGTTTCTTTCTTATTTTATTTGTTTTCTGTTTATGTGTGTATGTGAATGATTGAATGGTTATCTTTCAATTTTGTTGTTGGTTTGTTTTTGCTCTTTTGTTCTTGTTTTTTTTAATTTTCACTTTTTATAGTTTAAGGTGTGTGTCAATATATGTGTGAGGATTTGATCTGATTTCCTTTTTTTTTCATTTCCTGGTCTTTCTGTTTTTCTTCTCCATTCACTTTGTGCTAGGCATGTGCGTGTGTGTTCAGTTTTCCTGTTTTTTTTCTTTTTGTTGTTATTCCAGTTTATTTGGGGAGTGCATGCATGTGTGTGTGTGTGTGTGTGTGTTTGTGTGTTTTCAATTTTTTAAAATTTGTTTCTGCTTTGCATTGTCATATAGAGAGGTGGTGGGGAGTGGGTCTCAGGCAACACATATCACAGTGAGTGAACATTGTAATTTACAAGTAGTTTCTGAATCCTAGCACCCCATCCCCTACTTTATTCAACTTTCAAAAGCTACAAGAGACAGCAAAGCTTCCCATCCACTGTCCTATTTCAAAGTGGAATAAATCCAGAGCAGGGATCAGGGAAGAATAAGGACTGAGCAAACATCAGAAGGGAAAGCCTCTTCCACTGACACTGAATAACAGAACTAAAGAGAAAAACAAGAGATACATTACAAATGAGGAAAAACCAAAGGAAGACCACAGGCAATTTCAAGTATAACCATGAGAAAACTCCTGAAAAATCAGATCTTTGTTCCCAAACAATGGAAGTCACTAACAACCGGCCCCTGAAGACAGCAGGGATTAGGGAATGGATGGAAAGAATGACTAAGACGCAGGAAAGACAAGATGCAACACTGATATAACTGGTAGCAGAGATTTTGGTAATAAAAAATTTCATCCAGGAAATAAATAACAACATGAAAAGCATGGAAAGCAGAATTAATCTAGTTGAAGAAAGAATCTCAAACTTGAAGACCAGAACATGGAATAAACCCAATCTGTAAAAAATAGAAAGACTCAGAAAGAAAGAACAAAGTCTACAAGAGATGTGTAATTATATCAAGAGTCTGAACCTACACCTGATAGGTATCCCAGTAGAAGAAAGGGAAATGGAGAACAACCTGGAGCAAGTATTCCAGGACGTAATACAAGAAAATTTTCCTATCTCACCAGAGATAAGACTAGCCAAGCACAAGAGATACAGAGAACTCCCATAAGATATCAAATGAGAAGACCAACCACTAAGCACAGTAATTGGCCTACACAAAGTAGGCACAAAAGAAAAAATCCTAAAGGCAGCAAGAGAGAAAGGTCAGACTACCTACAGGGGAAAACCAATCAGAATAGCAGCAGACCTATCGGCAGAAACACTACAAGCAAGAAGGAACTGGAGTCCTATATCCAAAGTTCTCAAAGTTAAACAATTTCAACCAATAATTTCCTACCCAGCTAAGCTCAGCTTCATCAGTGATGGAGATTTAAAATCCTTCCCAGACATCCAGTCCCTAAGAGATTATGCAGCTTCCAGACCAGCTCTACAGGAGACACTTAAAAAAGTATTAATCACGGGAGAAAGAAAAAACAGAATGACCACATAGTTCCCAAGAGAACGGCAGAACACAGAATCAACAGGGAATACAATGCAGCAAGAAACTTGGCAAGACACACATACATCAGCTTCAAAATATAAGAATCTTAGGAAACGCAGGAGACACCTTTATGGAAATTGGAACTGACACCCAACTCCTGATCAGAACTCTAAGTGCCCATACCATAAGAAATGAGATAGACAAATGGGACCTCATCAAACTACCAGCTTCTGCAAAGCAAGAGAAACCATCAAGAGAGCAGGGAGACAGCCCACAGAATGGGAAAAACAATATGCCAACTGTATATCTGACAAAGGCCTAGCATCTAGGATCTACAAGGAACTCAAACGTGCCGAAAGAAAAAAAAAACAAACAACCTCATTAAAAAGTGGACAAAAGACATGAATAGTCACTTCTCAAAAGAAGATATACAGGCAGCCATCAGACACATGAAAAAGTGCTCAGCCTCACTCATCATCAGAGAAATGCAAATCAAAACCCCATTGAGATACCACCAATCCCATTAGGAATGCCCATCATTAATAAAACAAACAACCAAAATGTTGGTGAGGATGCAGAGAATAAGGAACACTTCTAAACTGCTGGTGGGAATGCAGACTAGTACAACCTCTTTGGAAGAAAGTTTGGTGATTTCTGAAAGAACTAGAAATTGACCTTCCATATAACCTAGCAATTCCCATATTGGGAATATACCTGGAGGAACTCAAATCATTCTACAAAAAAGATACCTGCACACATAAGTTTGTTGCAGCTCTA
>NW_007244224.1:17500-50742 GCF_000164805.1 Carlito syrichta
TGAAAGTTATAAATTTTTTCAAAGAAAAACATGTGTAATAGCTTAAGAACTTAACTCTCCATAGCAGAAACGAGTGCCTTGGGGGTATGGGAACACTGTAGAAAAGTAATTGTCAAGGATTAAGGACATCCTAAGAGGTGGTTGAAAGTCTTCTAGAGTCACTTCCCACTGACGACCACAATTGCCTCTCCGACTGCTCGTTCAAGGAGTCATGCAGCTACTTCTTAAACAGAAATTCACTTCCTCATGAGGCTGGCTGTTTTATTACTGGAAAGGAATTGTTCTTTCATTGAGCCTAAATGTTTCCTTTGCGACTTACATATTCTGCCTTTACTACTATTATCCCTGATGGCAAAGTCATTTTTCTTTTTCCCACTCAGGTCTTCCAATAAGTTTACTTTTTCCTCATTAAATATCCTGAGTTACTCAAGGCAATAACTGTCTGTTTATATAACTCAGAGTAAAAAAATATTTTTAATCAGAATCTCTGACCCACACACCTAGGGTAAGTAAATGTTTCAGGAAACAGAACTCACATTCAATATGGGGGTGGGAGTGGGGGGTGGGATTTTCAATTCTCTTCTGTTTCATTAAAAAATTTCCTGATCAAGACCCATTGGGGAATTCACAATTCACTACTGACTCATGGTGCTCAGTTTTCAAGACACTGTTTTTGCATGTGTTTTAGTCCCAGGACTGGGACACAACTGTAGCTGGAATCCAGAAATGGAGCCCGAAGGCATTCTAATCTTGAAGGTGAAATCTATAATGTGTTTTTAGTGTGCATTTGACCTTGCAGAAGGGAGATACACTGACTTACATTTTTAATTGTATCTTCTAGGCCTTTGTGAGCATATAGCTGGCAGGGGTGGGGTGGGACTGAACAAATCCTACCCAGAAACTGAGAGAGAGTTTGACGCCTCAGCTTGTACTTTTGAACTTGTGCTCAGGGTGAAAGTTTTAGTCCTAGAAACTCATAATTTGAGAACTGATACATCTCCCCTCCTTATGGGCATTATGCCCACGTCTCCAATTCCAAGCACTGTCCTTGGGTTAGGAGCCAGGCCAGAGGTCAAGGGTAAGATCTATCCATAAGGTTCGAGTTCAGGGGCCAGTCCTGAAGTGGATCCAGGGATGGGAATTGTCATTTTAAAAGGTCACAGTTCAGTAAATGGCCGAATACTCCTGGAGGCGTCATTATACTAAAAGGAGATGTAATTGTTTGATGAGCCCCTCAGCACTTAACTGCTGCCTCCAATCAGTACACGTTTAATGAAGTCTACACAAATTAATTATAAGTTGTAAATGCTGAGTAAGCTCAAAGTAAAGTGAAAGAGGTGAAGAGAAAGATGACTATGCTTTTTAAGTAACAGAAGAGTAGCTTTAATCAGAAATGGCTTTGGGGATGACAAGTATTAGTCAAAGAAAGGGTGAATTTTACTTTTTTCCACACATACAGTAATTATATTTATAATTCTTAGTTAAAAATAAAACCTAACCACTCAGGAAGGTTGCTACATTGCACTTGAGTTATGTAATATCTCACTATATTATATGTGATGAATTATTGAAATAATGAAAAATATTAAATTACCACTTAGTGTATCAGGTAGCTGTGCTCTATTCTTGTTATGACTTTCAGGATGCATAAAATCATCAGCCTAACAGTTACTTGGAAATGGGAAATGATTAGCATGTGTGTGTGTGTGTGTGTGTGTGTGTGTGTGTGTGTGTGTGTGTAAATTTGTGTGGGAACCAGAGATTAAGGATTATTGTCACAAAGAATTTAGGTAGGGTTCTGAATTCTTCTTATTGCTGTCATGTAAATTTCATTTCATTCTTTTCACAAATTTAAAAACATTTTCTTATTTTTTGATAATTTCGAACACCTTTTTCCAACAAATCATCCAGAGCAGTGCCCCAAGAAAGAGAAAGAAATATTTCATGAAATAATAAATACTGAATTTTAATTTTCTCAGCAAAGTTGATGATGAATGTATAACCTACATTTATGATCTACCAAGTAGATAATGGTGATATCCATGACCACATGAAAACCAAAAGACACAAGTCTGCTAAAGAAGTATCATTATCTATTTAAAAATTAGTAGTTATTTTGAGACTATTCCCATAGATGACAAATAATCATCACTGCAAAAGATGTGTTTATGTGTCACTATGAGAAGCATAAGTTTTCATTTAGAGCAAACAGCTATTCTAAATTATTTTGCTTGTGCTTTTGGAGTAAGGATCACTGTCTAAAGACCATTCCTTAAGATTAAGGACAAGGCTGAATTTGACCTACTCTAAAGAGGTTCAAGGAGAATAAAATAAAACTTCACAGGATTGAAAAAATGAGTCAGTAATTAACTGCCTGCCAGAATAGAATTCAGTATCATTTAAAGAAAGACAACACAATCCACTCTCTACGATGTATCAACCACAAGATTCAGCATATATTCACAAATTGCTAGACAGTCAAAGAAACAGAAAAATATGACTCATAATTAAGAAAAAAGTTGTCAATAAAACAGACCCTGATATTTCAGAATTGTAATTGGACATAAATACTTCAAAACTGCTATTACAAATATGTTCAAAAACTTGAAAGAATGATAATAGCATATGAACAGATAAAGCTTTTCTCCTCCAATTTCTTTAAAAAGCAAAAATAATGTTGTTTTTGGGTTTTATAAATGAAAGTAAAATATATATTAGTGTGCTATTAAATGATTAGTAACAGGCTCTTTGAAGGAAAAGAGTCCTGATTTATAACACTTTCCAAGTTACATAATGTAAATACTATACCATTACCAAATTCAAATTACCAATCTGTCTCAATCAGATTGCATAATTCCTGAAAATTTAACAATAATGTCTTATGAGCTAATGTAAGGTAACTCCAGTGCAACCCTGAAAACATATGACAAAACTAGCAAAGGAAGGGGAAACATGGAATTACCATGTACCATTTTAAGAGTGTTATACTTTACATTAAGTGGCATAATATTAACTTTAAGTAGATTGTGCTAAATTTTGCATTTATATCATAATCACAAGTGGAACCATTAAAAATAAAATAAAGATGTATGACTAAAATATTAATAGGTAATTTCAAATGGATTGCTGAAAAGTAACAGAGTATAAAGCTAAAAAAATAGAGAATATGGAACAAATAGAATACAATATCAATCTGGTAGACTCAAAACCAACTTTATCAATAATTATATTAAATGCTAATAGATTAAACACTACAATTATTAAGTAGATGTTGTCAGACTAGGTGAAAATCAAGATCCAACTATATTCTGCCTATATAAAAATTTTAAAATTATAATCTTTTGTTCTTTGTAGAGACAGGGTTTCGTTATTTTCCCCAAACTGGTCTTGAACTTCTGGCCTCAAGCAATCTCCTTGCTTCAATTTCTCAAAAGTGTTGGTATTACAGGCATGAGCCACCATGCCTGGCCAAGTTTGTATAAAATTTACTTTACATACAAAGACTCAGATCAGCTGAAAATAAAATAATGGAAAAATGTATACCATACAAAGAGTAATTTTAAGAAAGTTGGTGTGAGTAAATTAATGTCAGACAAAACAGATCTGTAGGTAATGTGTATTATCAGAGATTCGGAGAGATGTTTCATAACAATAAAATGTTTAGTTCATCAGGAAAACATTATAATCCTCAATGTGTATGCCCTTCTAGTTAGTTGGAAGTCTTTAATCAAAGTACTCCATGAATAAAGCAACAGAAGACTTGAATTTTGAAGATGTTAGTGGATCGTAATTATGAAAAAGAAAGCTTGCAAAGAGAAAGGCATTAGAGTTTATCCCTCTAAAAAGCAAGGGAAGAGCATAACAACTTAAAAGATAAGAGCTCAAGTAGTTACTCGTTTTAAAGTTCTTTAATTGTTCTTAGGAATATCTTGATTTATGGCAGTACTCTTTAAATGTAGCTTCTATTTTTACTTGGATAAATTATATTCTTTATAAGAATGAAATAAAATTGAAAGGCTTAAGATAAGGCAGTATCTAAATTTAGCAAAATATTTGGAAAAAATCAGTAAATAGAAACAATTTACTTAACAATTTTTATCTTTAAAAAATTTAACGAAATATACTTAAAAGGGGGTAAAAGTCAGTACTTAGGAGAATATTAGGGTTTCAGTTTTTACATATTTGTATGTGAAAAAATAGAACTGAGAATATCTTCTATTTAGTAGCATTTCCTCTGTGTTTATGACATACTTTGGCACCTACAGAGTAGATTTAAGTGAAGTATAAACAATTTCAAATTTACTAACCATAAAATGAACTTTTGAACGATTTCAGGAAATCTTATAAATAAATAAAATTTAAAAAGACTATATAAGATACAGTAATCAGAAAATTACCAGTAAACAGTATTTCACATAGATATATTGACAAAACTGATAAAAGTACACCAAAATACTTATTATTTTTAAGCCGATAACAATATAGAAGGGGCTTAAAGTTTTTATAATATATATGACTGATTTTGTTTATTGAAAATAATCTTGACCAGGTGTGGTGGCTCATGTCTATAATCCCAGCAATTTGGGAAACCAAGGTGGGAGGATCACTTGAGGCCAGGAGTTTGAGACAAACCTAGGCAACACAGGACCCCATCTCTACCAAAAACTTAAAAATTAGCCAGGCCTGGTGGTGCATGCCTATAGTTCCAGATACTCAGGAGGCTGAGGCAGGAGGATTATTTGAGCCCAGATGTTGGAGGCTGTAGTGAGCTATGATTGTACCACTGCTTTCCAGCCTGGGTTATAGACTGTGATCCAACTGTAAATAAGTAAATAAATGAAAAGAATTTTATTTTTTCAAAAATAAAACTATTTTATTGGTCCACCAGTATTAATATTCACTAGCAAATAAAATTATTTTTAAAAATTGTTTTGTTTCCTTTTACTCTCAAAGTTGTCCTGGTTTGGATGGTAAATTACAGGATCATCTACCCAGGGGATAAAATCAATCTGTTAATATACCAATTTTCAACAACTCCTTGCATGTCTGTTATTATATATAAAAAAGCTAATACATCTTTTTTGCCCTCAGAGAGTTTCAGATATATTCAGGGAAAAATTATCATATTATGGGTGGAACAATGAGAGACTAATACAGTCACATAGTACTGCAGTTTGTTGTGCAGAATCTAAGCTGTTTAAACTTATTGAATTAGCAGTATGAATAAAAATGATTCTCCACGGTAAAGGATGACAATCAAAGCCTTCTTATTATCTCTTCTGATGCCAATGATGCGTACTATTCTTTTCTGTTGTTATTCAATATGACCAAGAATGATATGTATTTTGAATTCATTTGGATTATTCATTGGCCCTGGAATAACACTATTTGCAGCCTTCCAGGCATGTGTATACTTTGATGACCAAGAGTTTCAATAGTGTGACTTACGTTTCTCCATTTCTCTTAATGTATTACATATTTTGAAATCTTGGAGGGGATGTGTCCAACTATCCAAACTCATTACTTATGAGTGTTAATATAATGAGAATTGAAGTTAAAAACTAGTTTTTATTTTATTTGGGAATTTTTCTTAAAACATTAGTAATGATAGTTTAGATAAGTTCCCCATATATCACTCTTTAACTCATTTAAAAATAAAGTATGTCTGCATGTCACTAGTATAAATTATAAGAGTATATAAAACTTCTGAAAGAAGGGGAAGATTTCTAAGAGACTGGAAGTTAAAGGAAAGGGTGATTTATGGAGAGATAGATAACAGAGAAGAACTTTACCTGATTTATGACTTTTCCCATGCTCAAATCTGCATGTTTTTGGGCTTTTGCCTGAGTTAACTCTACCTTTGAGCAGACACCTCCCAAGGTGAGGACATTTTTCCTCTTATTGTCTATTTCAGCTGAGGTAAATAACTTTTAAGGTCTTAGATATCTAAATTAAATGGCAAAATTCAGTGAAAAGTTTACTGATCTTGAACTGAGTTGTCTGAAATAAAGACTAGAAGAATTAGAAAACATGAATGCTTTCCTAACCTAATCAACTCTTGTTTACATAATCTCGTTTTCACATACACACACAAGTGGAATATGTATTCTAATTTCCATTATTTTGATATTGCAGATGCAGATACTAGGGAATAGAGATGTTAAGTCATTTGTCTAATAAATGATAAAGTTAGCATTTGAATCCATGTCTTCTAGCCCAGAAGGCTATATTGTTTTACTACTGCCTACTGATTATTTCCTTAAATCTCTCTCAGTGTCCACCAAGTAAATTTTAAAACATCTTGAACATTTCTAACTAGGAAACATTCGTGTAAGATAAATATTTTGACGGAATGCTCTATACTATGTTGTTTTCTTGTATATTATATGTTATGAAAAATCCTACAATAGTGACTCACTTAGCATCAACCCATGTTTTCAATAAAAGCAATGACCCATGATTGTTTCATAGAATTCAGTTTGGGAAACAGTGGTGAACGAAGTAGGACATTGTGGGTTTAAAATTAAAGGCCATAATTTTAATCTCTTATATTTACTTATATCCTTGCCCTCACTTTTTGGGGATTAATTTTTTTTCACTGAAAAATTCTTCTAAAAATAATTTTAAAGGCCAAATATATACTTATCTTTAATTTCAATGAGAATACTTTTAAAGGATAATTGGGATCTCAGATTAATTCTCATTTATACTGACACAACTGAATTACATAAACAGTTAACACTGGCCTGATGACAAAGCTGGCAGGAGTCCTTCTGTGCTGATTCTGCAAGGTGGTGGTGTCTTCCAGGCTTGTTGTCCAGCTCTTATGCAGATGACTTATACAGTAAGTAATATGGAGCATGAGCTGGGCTCGGTGGCTCAACCTCTAATCCCAGCACTTTGGGAGGCTGAGGCAAGTGGATTGCCTGAGCCTGTGGGTTCTAGACCAGCCCGGGAAAATTGGCTAGACCTCCTCTCTACAGTAAATCAAAAAATAACCAGGTGTGGTAGCGTGTGCCTGTAGTTATGGCTACTTGGAGGGCTGAGGCAGAAGGATCATTGGAGCCCAGCAGGCCGACGCTGGGTGGCCGTGAGTGTGCCACTGCACTCCAGGTTGGGCGACAGAGTGAGACTCCAACTCAAAAAAAAAAAAAAAAAAAAGAGCACATTGAGAGACTATGACGATGTGCACAGAAAGTATTACCATTGTTCGAATGTTTGTGTACCCTCCCAAATCAATATGTTGAAATCTAATCACCAATATGATTGATATTAGGAAGAGCCTTTGGGAAGTAATTAGACCATGAAGGCAGAGTTCTTATGAATGGGATTAGGGTTCCTGTGAAAGCAATCCCAGAGAGCTGTCTTTTCTCTTCCACCATTGAAGACACATTGAGAAGGTGCCATCTATGAACAAAGAGGTGGGCCTTCCCCAGACATTGAGGCTTGATCTTAGACTTCTCAGTTTCCAGAAGTGTAAGAAATAAGTTTATGTTGTTTATAAGTTACCCAGATTATAGATTTTTTTTCAGCAGCCCTAATAGACTGAGATAAAAATCATACACAACATCATTTTAATTCAATATTTAATTTTTAAAAGAACTAAACAGAACAGTAGAGACTGACAAGGTGTGAAAGCAAGGCACCCATTCTATGCTATTTTGATGTCTGTAAGATAAGCAAATGAGTATTCTGGAAGAAGAACCATAGGAGACATGCTGCAACAATACAACTGTGAGTTTGACAAGAGGTAGCTCTTATTTTACTGTGCTAGCTGTTGGCATGTGAAATCTAAATTTGTCCTCGTGATTGAGAAGAAATGTGTTGAAATTAAAACTGGGTATCAAATGAACCTTCTCTCATAATTGAATTCTCATAATCCAAATGTAATTATCCTAGAATAAGATTAGGATGCTATTCCATTTACATCAAGATTCTATTCATTCTTTCGTTTGATCCTTGCAGTAATTCTCAGGTGTCAGTGTTGGAACTTAATACTGAACTTTCTAAGTCCAGTCTTATTTATTTGGTCTTTGGGGCTCATTGTCTTAGTTCCTGGATGCTCTGGCACCTCCAATGCCTCAGGTTCTAAGATGTTGGCTTAGATTCTTGAAATTTCTCATGTATCTTGATAGTGTAAAACAAGGGCAAGATCAATTCATATTAGTGAGACAGGGTTCTGAAAACAGGTAGTATCTGGGTTTCCTCAACTGTAAGGTGGGATAAGAACAGGGCTCAATTTAGAGAACAACTGTGAGGATTAAGGAGTTAGTCCATGAAAAGTACAGAATAGTATCTGCCAAATAGACACCAGAAATGATAACAATCGCTATGAGACATTGCAGTAGAGTTGGACAGATCCTTACAGGGCACAGTCATGGGTCAGGTCATGTCCTAGTAGATGCACACCTAAACTGACACAGCTTCGTCTCTGCTAGAGTTTATGGTCAGTGGTGGAGACAGACATAGAAAAGATAACTCATATAATGATGTCCATGGGTAGAAATATGCATAGAAGATGTATTTATTTTAAAACAGCTTTATCGAGGTATAATTAACATACAATAAATTGTATATGTTTAAAGGGTACAATTTGATATGCTTTGGCATATGTATATACTCTTGTATCCATCACCAGAATCAAGAAAATGCCCCACAATCTCTAAAAGTTTCCTCCAGTCACTTTAGAATTCCTCCATTTAATCTCCCTGTCCCAGGAAACCGTTGATATGCTTTCCATCACTATGGATTCATTTCCAAATTTTAGAATTTCACTCTGCATAATCATTTTGAGATTCATCCATGGTGTTGTATCACTAATTCATTCCTCTTTATCGTAGAGTAGTATTCCATTATATGGATATGTTGCAATTTGTTTATTTATTCACCTGCTCATAGAAATTTGGCTTGTTCCCAATTGTGGGATATTAAAAATAAAGTTGTTAGAATTTTATTTTAAAAATAAAATATTTAAAGTGTATAATGTAATGAGTCTGGGCAGATGTATACACCCATGAAACTGCTTGCCACAATAAAAATATAGAACATTTCTATCACCCTCAGAAGTTTCCTTATGACCTTCTGCAATTCATCTCCTCATCCCCATCCCCAGGAAGCCACTCATCTGTTTTCTGTCCCTATAGATTAGTTTGCATTTTCAAGAATTTTATATAAATGTAATCATGCCGGAGGCGTGCTTTTGTGCTTGTCTTGTATTTAGCTCAATGATTTTTTTTTTTTTTTGTGATTGGGGGGAAGAAGAAAGAGAGAAAGAGAGAGAGAGAGAGAGAGACAGACTCCGGTCTAGTGCAGAAGCGATGTCACAATGATTTTTTTTAGAGAGACGATCTCACTTTGTTGCTCAGGCTGGAGTGCAGTGATATGATTATAGCTCACTGCAGCCTCCAACTCCTAGGCTCAAGTGATCCTCCCACCTCAGCCTCCCAACTTGCTGGGACTACAGGCCTGTGCCATCAAGCCACACTAAGTTTTTAATTTTTATTTTGTAGAACTTGAGTCTGACTATGCTGCCCAGGCTGGTCTTGAACTCCTGGCCTCAATCTATCTTCCCGCCTTGGCCTCCCGAAGTGCTGAGATTACTGGCATGAACCATGGCACCCAGCCCATAATGAGTTTTAAATTTCTCATGTTGTGACGTTTTTCAGTATTTTATTCCATTTTATTGTTGAGTAATATTCCATTAAATTTATGTAACAAAATTTACTTATTCATTTAATTGAACTTTTTTTTTCCAGTTTGGGAGTATTGTGAATAGCTGCTGAATAGCTGCTAAATACTGAATAGCTGCTATAACTCTTTTGTGTGGCTTAAATATTTTATTCTTAGGAATTCTGTGCAAACTAATCCCACAAAGAGGCTAGTTTGTTACTTCTGGATATAGTTTCTTCTGGGAGAGTATTCTCAATTTTATGAAACTTGGGAATCCATAGCTAATTTTATATATATATATTTCTATTTGCCTTTGTTTCTGGGATGCTCAGAGGTAAATTTGAGGGTCAGTTATCGCAGTCATGCAACTTGTTATTGCTTATATATTTTGTGTGCTGACATTATCCCTAACTAACTTCATCTCTGTCATTACATGTTCCCTCACCCCTAAATATATCATCTATTAATTTTTTTTGTACTGTGGATTTTTATAAGATACTGCAAGCCCATTTTTAAGGGAGGTAAATTTCAAATCAAAGAGATATTAAATCTGGCATAATTTGAAAGGTATGAAGAAGCTTCCCTCTACTCCTAGATATCTTTGCTTTCTACTTGTCAGGAATATCTGAAATTCTTCCATTAGCAATTCATCTCTTTCTATTAAGAAGTATTTCCATTTAAGAAGAAATTCTCAGAGAGAGTGAACATCTTATCTTAGGTCACAGAAGTGAGAATTCATTTATCTGAACCCTTTTGAGTGGACAGCTGGAGGTTGGGGTAGATGGGAGTGAAGACAGCACAGGGAGAATAATAGAAAGGTACCAGAAGAAACCGGAAGGAGGAAACAGGAGGAGAAGCCACCATTTTCTCACTGTGTTCATTTCCTTGCTGAGAAGTAAGAATTTGAGTTTTATTTATTTTCTGCCTTTGAGGGGAGGGACTCTTTACAAGGTAAGAATTAAGTAACGATGGCAGCTAATGCTTCTTTGTTGAACTACCTAGAAAACTGAATACTGAAGTATAGAAATGGAATTTAAAAGTAAATTAAAGGCTCCTCACTTAAAGTCACCCAGTTACAGAGTGGAAATCATTCGTGCTTATTTTATTCTCCTTAGTACTAAGGCAGATTTGTTGTTGCTTGAAGTAGGAACAGGCAAAATATAGACTGCAATGGAGAGAAAATCCTGTTTATGTACTACAAAAAAAGGTAGGTGCCAAACACAATTGGCAATTGTGAATACACACCCCCAAATCAATAAACCTGGGAAACAGTCTGTGTAGTACTTGAAAGCAATTTTGAAAAGAGAGAGAATAGGGAGAAAATGACCTCCCCCATTCCCTCACCCCCTGCAACAAGCCAAGTAAACCAAACCATGTGAACGTGAATGAAAAACTAGATGTCAGAAAAAGTATCGAATGCCGGGAAGAATGATTCAGACAGCAGAAAAAACATAGATAAGCAGCTGAATTGTAGATTTAGAATACTTGTCAGTTTGCACATGCCTTGCTGATGAAAATCTTGTTGATGGAAGCAAAATTCCTTAGGATACCAAGTTCTTGCAAATATTTTACCCTTTATAGATACATAGCCATTCCAAGGCTTGGCAAATTTACGTTAAATGACTACATAGACTTGTATTTGATTAAAAGTTCATTTTTGCAGCTCCTAGGAGAAAAGTCAATTAGGCAGTTTTCCGTTATAGACAACAGGAATAGAAAGGGAGAAATGAACGGCCATAGAGCCTCTGAGGCAGTGGCTTATTGATATGTTTTCTGCACGAAGCCTGAGTTTCTTTTATCACTCAATACTGAATCTTGTTTGCAAGTGGGAGGTGACATTTGCTTTTAGAACTCCGCTATAAACGTTGTGGGTAAGAAATCCAACTACAAAACATACAGGTTATAAGCAGATGTACATTACAGCCTTTTCTAGGGGACTTGAGGGATAGTTTAATTGTACCACCCCCACAGTGTGGGAGCCTGAAAGGATTACAGTAAAGTGCTTCATGAATATTTATTAAAGTGGTAAATAAGGATGACTGGATGGGTCTCTCCATCTCAATACAGCAACATCCTGGGAGAAGAAAAATCATGCCAGACATGTGGAAAGCCCTCACTGCCATGAGTGTTAGGAAATCCTATTACTCACAAGTGGTGCAGCCAGACTGGCTTGTAGATATTCTCCCCCAAATCGGTTATGTTTTTGTACCCATTCCATTCTCGCTGGCTACTGCCACTTAGTTTCATTGCCTGTGGAATCTCCCAGTTTCCTTTCTGGAGACTTGCAGATGGAGACACATGATCATATGTGAATAAGCCTGGGAAAGCACATCTCACGTCTCTGAGGTGTCTGGGATTCATTTGACTGAAGGTTTGTTATTTCAGGCTGTTCCATCCTGTTGTTGCATGTCTTTTCCTCGTACCTCTGGCCTCCCTCTGGCCCCTTAAGATTTCCCCCACTCTTTGCCTCATGACCTGGGTGACTCACTGGTCTGAAGCCCTGCCTGTCTTCCACAAGTCCCTCTGAAAACATTATTTCACTGCTTGTTCATCAGGTGCTTGAGTATTAGTGGGTATAGTTCATTAATGGGTCTCCCCGGTAAAGCCTTCCCTTTAATTTTTTTTTTTGTCATTGTTATTTATTGAGACAGGTTCTTACGCTGTCATCTAGGCTGGAGTGCAATGGTGTGACCACAGCTCACTTCACCCTCTAGCTCCTGTGCTCAAGTGATCCTCCCATCTCAGCCTCTCAAGTCGTTGAGACTACAGGTGCATGCCACCATACCTGGAAATTCTTTATATTTTGTAGAGATGGAAGAGGTCTTACTATGTTGCCCAACCTGGTTGTGATCTCCTGGCATTAAGTGATCCTCCCACCTTGGTCTCCCAAAGCTCTGAGATTACAGGAATGAACTACCACACCTGGCCTATTAACTTCTTGTTTTCATACAAAGAAGTCTATATATTTTACAGACTGTTTTGGGAGCTGTTCTTGGTAGCAGAGCCTTATCACAGCCCTGATATATAAACATTTGTCATGTACAGCAATTCCTTACATATTTCTGAATGCTGTTTGAAGTTTTGATTTTAAATTACAAAAGTCAGAGTTATAAATCTCATTATTTTAGACTTCCCATTTAGCCCTCTAGGATAGGAGGATCTTGAAATTCAGCAAAATTCTCCTGCAGATAAATCCTGAGGGTTAATCTAGAGACTGATTTTTTTCTTATTTTCCTAGATCAAGGCTAAGATTAGTAAACTCTTCTAATTCATAGGTTGACACTTTCTGACTGAATTTTTTTCCAATCCGTTTTTAAATTTATGTGTCAAGTCCCCAAATGGTGACATTTTTATTTTTCAAAATAGAGTAATAAAAGGAGATGAGAATTCCTGGTATTTTGTGCTGCAGCTCAGTTAGGAGTCGAGTGATGGCTACAAAAATCAACTCATCTAGACTTCACTAAATGCTCGTTGAATTGAATGGAAGAAAACTAAGATGTATGTTTGAGTAATTAAAAATTTACATTGACATCTGCTTTTATGGTTTTTGAGAATCTAGTGTTTTCCTAGCCACATCTCTGCCAAATAAGATGACAATCAAGATTGTGGGATCAGGCTTTTGTTTCTGACTATTTAGTATATTACCTCCTTAGACAACATAATTACTCTATATGGACTCATTTCTGGACTTTACCTGTTTCTAGAAGTATGACTTTTCCAGTACAGTCCTTCATATCACAAAAACCTTTGGAATCCAGTTTTGTACATCAAATATCTTTGCTTTGACTTCTCCAGGCTGTTGTCTGGATCCCTCAAAAGCCACAGCTGTAGCTTGTGTCCACAGCATCTTGAGGAAATATGGTTGGTAAACACTGTTTACACTGCCTCATCGATCTCACCATGTTTCATTGGCTAGGGTACAAGACAGGCAGCACCATAGAAACCTAGACAATGCATGTCACTGAGCACTGCACATGATATAGCTTTCAGACCTTGACAGGCAGAAGTTGTGGCAGTCTAGTTTTCCTAGCGACGCTGCTCTTTGTTTTATGAAGATAGGGTTGTCTCAATCTTTGAGTCTGTCTTCAGGGTTGTCAGGGAAGGGTTCAAAATGATGCTTGCTGATTTTCACACATGCTGTTTTGCAATTCCCTTCATGAACCAACTAGCACATCCTAAGATGGGACACATGCTAGGTTTCTGGTAGGTGATGGAATTTTTACCTCTGCTCTTTTTAGAGGTATACAGCTACTTGGCACACCTCTGAAGACCAAAGCCAACATTTGCTATTCACAAGTTATTGAAATTTCAATGTACCCACAGCATATCTTTTGTTATATTTTTCTTCCAAATTCAAACTGGCAATTGTTGTACTGTGTCTTGGTTGATGTCAAACTATATACAGGCTACTTACCCACTTTTACCAGACTTTGAGTGTAGACTGCGTTCAAGAAAAAAAAAAATTCTATTTAAAACTTAAAAATTTGTCTGGGTGCAGGAGCCCACACCTGTAATCCCAGCACTTTGGGAGGCTGAAGTGGGAGGATTGTTTGAGCCCAGGAGCTCAAAAACAGCCTAGACAACATAGAAAGACCTCATCTCTACAATTTTTTTTTAAATTAAAAAATAAAAACGTAATTCATTTGTAAACTCTGGAAAGACTGGCTAACAGACATCTTTCTGTTAGGTTTGTGCCTTCGATTAGTGTGAGAAGGAGTCTGTGTTTGTGCCTGGATAATTGAATAGATGAGGGAGCAGAGTGTAGAGGAAACATTGATAACATTCGGTTTTTTCAGGAACCTCATTACAGTTTTCAGTGCCGTGAATTCCTAGGACATGAATTTGAACACCCATGTTCAAGTATCAATACCCAAATTTGCCTCAAAGCCAAATACAAGCTTGAAAACCTTATGCTTTTGTTGTGGTTAATAACGGCATCCTTGTTGCCTTTCAACACATTGGAATTTGAGAATTAAATGGATGTCTCTGCTCAAATTTTTAAAAATTAAATTAAATTAAAATTTAAAATTGTGGGGTACAATTCAGGGTTAGGTATACAAATATTCACCGTGCAGGTACCCTTGCTGATGACCTGTGCCCCCTTCCCCAGGCAGATATCAACTACTGTCAGTCCCATTGCCCTGCCCCCCTCCCCCCCAGCAGTTTTCTTCTACTGTCAATCCTTTTCTTATAGTATTACAGTAGTTGTTCAAGATCCACTTATGAGTGAGGACATGTGATACTCAGCTCTTTGTTTCTGTGAGAGATCACTCAGTATTATAAACTCTAATTCCATCCAGATTGCTGCCAAGTTCATGGTTTTGTTCTTCTTTATGGCTGCATAATATTCCTATATTGTGTATATGTACCACATTTTTAAAATCCAGTCCTCTTTTAATGGGCAGTTGGTTCCATGTTCTTGCTACCTGCTCAAATTTTTATTTTAATTTGGGGTCATCAGATTTAGCAAGTGAATGTACAGGTCACCCAGTGAAATCTGAATTTCAGGTAAACGACAAATAATTTTTAATTATATGTATGCTCTCTGTAATACTTGGACAAATATTGCATGCAGCATATTTTATATTAAGACATTCTTTGTACATCTGAAACTCAAATGTAACAATGTTTTTCTGGAATCTCAATATAACTAAGTAATTCCATCAAACCCAGTCATTTCCCTTTCATTTTGCTACTCTCTGATTCTGGATTTCTGGATGACGAAATGACTTCTCATCGCATCTGCATATAGAGGCAGAGGCCTTTAAAGCAAAAGGCATAACAAGGAAATCGAAATTCCTAATTCTGGCAGTTCACATCTATAATCCTCTCCCAGTTCACCCAAACTTGAGTCATTAGTACATGATATTTTGCAGCTGGCTGAGCCAGCTGTTGTGACAGGGATTCAGGTGAGGATAGAAGAACATTTACAATTTTTTACTTCGGAGCTCTCTTCTAAATCCAGATGAATAAATATGTAGCAGCAGGTGAGGCAAATACCAAGGAAAAGAGTGGGAACCAATCTCATCAACTGGGTAAATGCAAAAGTGCAAAATCTAGTCTGGGGTAAAAAATCCTGGAATATGGTGCCAGCCATTGCTTCCCGCCAGGTGGGATATTTTATATCTTTAGTGTGCAGATGTGTGAGGTTTATATTACCTCACAGCGTCATTGAAAATGGGCCATCAGGGGTACCCAGAGGTATAAATTTGCCCACCAAAATGGTCAAATTACTAAATTATTCTCCTGATCCTCATGTGCAGTCCCATTTTCTGATCATAAGTTAGAGGAACACAGTCATTACTTTTGAAGTTTCCACTGTTAAGTGCCCAGACCTGAAGCATTCAGAAATGTACCTCCAACCACAACACAATCTCTAATTACTTCAGAAACACCACTTAGGTCCCTGCTCTTCGTGTATCAGAGGCTTGGGACATTATTGTGTTTTGCACTTGAAGGCTAATGACTATATCGCCTGGCAGGAGTCCCTCCAGACCAATTGTAGAATTAAACCATTATTGTAACAGCTCTGGAACTGGGTTCCACTTCTAACATCCATTTAGTAATGTATTCCTTTTGAAAAGTTGCTCATTTGAAGTCCTTTCCAAAAGCAATAAAAATGCCCTTCAATTTCAGTCTTAACTCAAACTTTTTATTTTCCTTTTGAAATCAAGTATAATTTTTCTGGAAAACCTGAGAGGTTCAAGAACGTGTGTGTGTGTGTGTGTGTGTGTGTGTGTAGGGATCATGGGGGACATAGCTGGGTCAGGGGGAATATGATGGTGCAAATTTCCAAAGAAGTTCCCGACTAAGGTTCTTAGATCTCCAGCGACACTTGAGGAGGATAAATGACTAATTCCATTTTCATAGTCATTGCTACTTGTTACCCCTGGGATGACCAGAGCTTCATGGAAAGGTGTAAGAGGTAAGGGCTTTGTTCTCCACATATCTTGTGCCTGCTGTAAAACACTCCGTCACTCCCCATTTGCTACCAAATAATATCCCAACTCCTTAACCTGACTTTTAAGACTACTGAGGAAGTTCAGTTGGTCCATAATGGCGTTTAAAAATTTTTAATAAAAAATTTTTATGGAGACAGGATCTTGCTCTGTCACTTAGGCTAGTGTACAGTCGTGTGATCATAGCTCACTGCAGTCTCCAACTCCTGGCCTCAAGTGATCTTCCCACCTCAGCCTCCCCAGTAGCTGGGACTACAGATGTGCACCTTGCTAATCAAAAATTTGGTGGGGGCGGGATGAGGGTCTCACTATGTTGCCCAGTCTTGTTTGAAACTCCTGGCCTCAAGTTTTCCTCCCACTTTGGCCACCCAAAGTACTGTGATTATAGGGGTGAACCACTGTGCCCAACCCCAAAGTGACATTTACACTAGACAATCCTTTATTTTGAGAGATTGGCCATTCAAGATGTTTAGGGTGTGGACTTCTTGTTACTCTGCCAACCGGGTATTTACAAATGCTCTCTAGGGGTTGATAATGTTCATAACCAGAACCACCCTTTCAGAGGTCCCAAATTATACTCCTATCATTCCATGGGATGCCCTAGACATAGCATTTACTATTTTCTCTTACAAGGATGAAATGGGATAGTAATAGAGCAACTTGTACAAATCACATTGCACCTGGGAAAGACTTGAAAGTGCAGGGTATCTTTCTGTACTTGCATCTGTCTTGTATATCACTTTGCTCTCTCACTCAATCGATTTTTCTGGGTGGAATATGCTTTTCTGACCACTGAATGTGTGAACTTCACTTTTTTGGGGGGTACAGTTTAATGGATATATGAGGGAGGACTCCAAAAACATCAGAATGTATTTCTAATAAATTCTGCATTCATTCTTACATGTTTAAACTTCAGTCACCTTCAAAGTACTCCCAGATTGATGCAATACACCTATTGAGATGCTTTTTCCACTGCTCAAAACAGTTTTGAACTCTGTTAATTTTGATACCTTTTAATATTTCTGCTGTATCTTCCCCATTGGCAGAATGTCTCCTTTTGAGGACTTTTTTCATCAGGAAAACAGAAAAAGTCACTAGAGGTGAGATTGGGTGAATAGGGAGGGTGGGGTGTGGGGGGCATGCCATTTTGGTCAAGAACTGCTGAACATTCAGCGTGGTGTGGGCAGGCTGTTTGTGTAAATCACTCATCAAGAAATGGGCAGCACATTGAAATTATATTAAAAAATTCACTGAAGCTAAACACAGCCTCTAACAACAATGCTAGCTGGTACACTGATGCCTATGGGTTCCTAGAACACTTACTTACTTGGGGAAGCCTGTACTACAAGTGGCCTGCCCTCCAAAAGATAATTCCAGTTTTTTTGGATGCCCCCTTATATAAAATCTCTCTTAATCTCCTTATTCTCTCAGTTCATTCCCTGGTCAGAGTCTGCATTAGGTACTCAAGGACTTGGTTGGAGAGACAAATGAAACTGTGTTTACTCTTCAGTATGAAGGTGAAATAACAAGTTCATGGAAGGTTTTCCACAAGAGCAATGCTTGGGGTAAATTTTGAAAGCAAAGAGTTGATAAGATGCAAAGGATGATGGGAAGCGTACACCAGATCAAGGAAAAAGCTAGGAACCAAAGCCTGGTGGATAAATGGAGCACATAGGCAAGTGTCAGGCCAAGAGCTCAGCGGTGGGGCCACCAGTTGAATGGTAAAGTGCTCTGTGTCAAGGGCTGTGGAATGTGAACTTCATTCTGCGAACTGTGAGGGCAGTTGACCGATTTAATTTCGTTTTCCTTTTTCAATCTTATGATTAGTTATTAATACTTGTGTTTTCTAAATGAGACTATATCTTCCTCATGGCAGTTATATTGTATCATCTTTGTGTTTTCTACAGAGTTTACCAAAACATCTTGCCAGTAGCAGATTTTCTAGGATTGTTTTGGATTAATGGATGGATGAAGTAATGAGCCTCTTAGAATATTTCTCTCATCTAAAGATGCATGTTCGTTTGTTTCATCTTTATAAACTGATATGGGATTTTGGATATACCTTTAAATTTAGCAATTAACTTTTTTTCTTTGTGTTAAGCAGTGGACTCCCGATTTCTTTGGGTACCAATGGCACAGTTGTGAGTGGAATCATTTATTATTTGTTCCAATATTCATTTTCATATTCATGAAACAGTGTGTTGAATAGCTGGTGTTAACATGAGCAATGATAAAAATAAAAACAGATTAATTAAAAAAAGTAGAGCCTAAAACTCACATAACTACATCCTTTTCCTTCTTTGGAAAAAAATCAGAACCCCAGGTAGTCCTATTGCTGTGTCCTGAAGGCAAGCAGACTCTAGCCAAGTGGCTTCAAGAGAGGGGGAAGCTCAGAAATGCTGCTCGGCCATAGAAAAAAGCTTTGTCTTCAGTTTTCAAACTGTCAACATTCACACTCTGGCTTATCTCAGTTGACAGAAAATTGGAAGAGAAATATTTAGAATCCTCTTGGGCCCTAGGGTTGGAAAGCAGACAGACTGCTCCATTCGGAAGGAGCTGAAACTCCGAGTGATGGATTATCTTGGTAGAACATGAATCAGAGTATATCTCTGTCATCTGTCTGCTTACACTCATTCATGGGCAGAATGCTCATTCTCCTCATCTTTATTTAGGAGGGGAACATGAATAGAGGAGATACAGGGTTGTGCCTCAGAAGGAAGGTAGTTAACTGGTTAAATAGCTTTACATAGGCCCCAGGGTTTATGGGAAATCTTGTTGGGAAGAATTTTTATAGCTCTGATGGCCAAGATTAATTAAGCTGATTTCATGTTCATATTAAACCCACCTAATGAGGTGACACTTTTACAGATGTGCCAAACTTTGGCCAGCCACGAGCTCATTTAATCAGCTTCTCTTTTTTTCTAATTTAGACGAAGAGAGAAAAAAGAATAAAATCAACATTTTTTCTGTTTGTTCTGTGCAAATTGGTCTGCATAGGTTGAGGATCTGCCCATAGGTCGGGGATGGAGGTGATGCTCTCTTGTTTGTTATAAGTTCCCCGTTGTTTTATAGTCTGTAATGTGGATGGAGCCCACCTTTACCGAACTTCTGCATTTGGTTTGCAAGAGCAGACAGAGAAAACACCAAATGATAAAATGCATACGTCATGTAATGCCATCTGGGAGACTCAAAATGAATGTCATGGCTTTTAAGTGCTGGAGTTGAAAAAGATTAGTAAGAGTTTGCATAAGTCCTGCCACAATCAGATCTCATTATAACAAATCATCACACCAGATTGACTCATATATGATTCTGAAACATGAATGTTTCTCTGCTAATATTATGGCTATTATATGGCGACGTTACTTTAAGGCAGAGTTTCCCAACCTTGGCACTATGTCACATTGAGGTGGATAATTATTTGTTGGTGGAAGGTTGTCCTCTGCATTGTGGGATTTTTAACAGCATCCCTGGCCTCTACCATTAAATGGAAGAGTGCTCCCTCCTGTATTTCCTATGCTTGACAATCAATAATGTCTCTAGACATTACCAAATATCCTGGGGTGGAAATGAGCAAAATTCACTGCTCAAGGTATATTGCATTTAATGGGCATTCACCAAACAGAATTATAGACCTTAAAGAAGTTAAGAAATGTATCTGCATAGTGTAGATGTCTGTAATTAGCCTGCACCCACCATTTTTTTCTTACATAGCCAACATTTAGTTAAACTCTAATTCTAAACAATGAAAAGCACCCAACAATCACTGTTTTGTAGGGCTAAAAGTCCTTTGTGGGGATAATAACTAATAGTTAAATGAATAAGCTGTTACATTTAAATTATAATGTATAGGCTGGGTGTGTTGGTTCACACCTGTAATTCCAGCACTTGGGAAGCTGAGGCGAGAGGATTGCTTGAGCCCAGGAGCTCGCGACTGACCTAGGCAACATAGTGATATCTTGTTTCTACACATACACACACACACACACACACACACACACACTAGCCAGACATAGTGGTGCATGCCTGTAGTCTTAGCTACTTGAGAGGCTGAGGCAGAAGGATTGACTGAACCCAGGAAGTGAAGTGGAGACTGCAGTGAGCCAAGATTGTGCCACTGCACTCCAGCCTGGGTTACAGAATGAAACCCTGATTCAAAAAAAAAAAAAAAAAAAGAATATAGATTATATTCCAATTTGCCAGTCACAGAAGGATATTTGCCATGAGCTAAACAGGACATCCCAGTAAGCACTGGGGCAGACCTTGCCAGCCTAGCAAGGGCTGGATATTGCAAGCCTTAGTTTTGTGGGCTGTTGTCACTCATGTTTTCTTCAAGGTTATCATGATAAATTAGAAAGGGGTTACCAGATATTTTTTTAAAGAGTACAGTTTCTTCAAAAGATAAGGAAAACATTGCACTTATTTGTTTGTCTATATCTTAGCTACTTTCAAAAAGGATGTAAGCTTTTCATAATGAAATTATTATTTATGACTTTTTTCTTTTCCTACTTACTCTGGGAAAACTTATTTAAGTCCATGACTTCAGCATCACATATGCTATGATAGATTTTTTTTTTCAGTATTTAAAATTCTTTTTTATTGAGATATAATTCACGTATCATAAATTATATATAACTTCACAAACATAAATTTTACACTTATAAAGTATATAACTCAGTGATTTTGGGGGCATATTTAGAAGGTTGTATAACCATCACTACTGAGCAATTTTAGAACATTTCTCAGATTAGGAGCAGTCACTTCTTTTTTTTTTTTTTTTTTTGAGTTGGAGTCTCACACTGTCACCCAGACTGGAGTGCAGTGGCTGCTCCCGGCCACTGCAGCCTCAACCTGCTGGGCTCCAGCGATCCTTCCACCTCAGCCTTGAGGTAGCTGGAATTACAGGCGTGAGCTACCACGCCCAGCTCACTTTTGATTTATTGTAGAGATGAGATCTTGCCAAGTTGCCCAGGCGGTTCTTGAATCCGCAGGCTCAGGCATTCCACTCACTTCAGCCTCCCAAAGGCGCGGGATTACAGGTTGAGCCACCGAGCCCGGCAGGAGCAGTCACTTCTAATACCCCTGCCCTCACTCCCATCTCTGGTCCCTCTAACAACTCATCTGCTTTCTGTTTCTGTAGATTTGTGTGTTCTGGACATTTCATATCAGTGGAATCATTCAATATGTAGCTTTTAGCGTCTGACTTCTTTTACTTTCCATAGTATCTTGAAAGTTGATCCTGAACCCTAGACCCTCTGCTTCATTGGCCTGCCTGTGCCTCACACTGCTTGGATTCAACTGAAGGTAGCACTCACCTCCTAAACTATTCTCGTTCTTATTAATGGGGCTCACTTTCCCAAGTCATGAACCTGGAGACCATCATAGACATCTCTGTCCTTCTCATGGACATACCAAATTGGTCATTGAAACTTGTCCATCTATGTTGCCACTGCTTTAATTCAGACTTTCATTGTTCCTCTCCTATATTGGCTTCATAGTCCCTTGGCAGGTCATTTTATCTTCAGACTCACCACACTCCATCAATTCTCTATGTTCCTCCTGTGGTGACATTTTGACTGTCTCCCTTTTCTGCTTAATTCTTTTGTGGTTGCCCTCTCCCTTCTGGAGCAAGGCCAAAAGCCTCAGCAGGGCATGTAAGACCTCTTCTGATCTGTCCCTTCCACCTTCTTATTCCTCCAACCTGTCCCCTTAATTCCCCTCCCACCTTCTACTCACACTTCAGCTATAGCAAATTTCCTGTACTCTCAAATATGCTGTGTGTTTTAATTCTGTCTTTGTCTTAGACATGATAAAAAAAAAAAAAAGCATGCTATTCTTTTGGTCTGGAATGGCTGATAGCTCCCCCTCCACTGTCCCTGATGTTCTCTACTCTCATTCTGGGCAGTGGCTCTTTCTTTCGTGCTTATATGTGTCAGAACTGTCACGACACTGTAATTTTCTCTTTCCTACCTGGCCCTCTAAATTGTGAGTACCTTGATATAGGAATTGTGCTTTTGCATTAGTTGACTAGGGCTACCATAACAAAATAGTGTAGACTAGGTGGTTTAAACACAGGGACTTGTTTTCTCACAATTCTGGAGGCTGGATGTCCAAGATCAAGGTGTTGGCAGGGTTGGTTTCTTCTGAGACCTCTCCTCTTGACTATGGATGGCTGCCTCACATGGTCATACAATGTCTGTCTCACATGGTCATACCTCTGTACACGTCTATGTGTTAATCTCCTCTTCTTATAGTCATGTGAAATTAAGACCCATCCTATTAACAACATTTCAGTGTAATTACCTCTTTAAAGAAGACCTTATCTCCATATACATTCACATTCTGGGATACTGGGGTTAGTATTTCAACATATGAACTTGGAGGGCACACAAGTCAGCCCATATGAGCCTTCCATTTCACTTGGCCAATATCTAGGGCTTAAATAGAGTTTCATTAAATTTGAGAATAAATAAAAGAATACAAGATTAAAAGTAATGGAGAAGGTGATCAAAAAGGAGGGAGGAAGGATAAGAGAAGGGAGGTGCTATAAAATCATACCAGAACTCCAAGTTTCTTTTTTTCTTTTCTTTTAATTTTTTTTTTATTTTAAAGATGTGGGGTACAATTCAGGGTTAGGTATACAAATGTTCATTATGCAGGTACCCTTGTTGATGAGGTGCACCCTGCCCTTCCCCTGCCAATCTTGTTTCCCTGCTCCCCTCCCGGCAGTTTCCCACTATTGCCTATCCTTTTCTCACAGTATTACGATAATTGTTCAAGGTCCATTTAGAACCCCAAGTTTCTATTGCTAAATCTAGTCCCGGGCTCAATTCTGACTTCTTGAAGCCAGGAGGAAGGGAAAAACACTAAGAATTATATTATATTTTGTTAAAGATTATTTTCATAGAGAGCTGATGAAATTTAAAGAGGTAGGCATATTATACGCATTCTAATTTTCCTCTTATCTTTAAGCATATTCATTTCTGCCATTTTCTTTTTGACTGTGTTTAAATAAAAAAAAAACTAGAAAAATTCTATGTTCAAGAATTTAAGTTAATTATAAAATTTAATTTAATTCATTTACTTGGCCAGGTGGGGGGATATAAATAAGTGGTATTTCAATATAATTCACTTCTAAAAACAACGTTATTATGCCGAATATATGCAGGATTGTCACATTTTCTGTTTCCGTCTTCAGTATGATTAAGTCCTCCTACAGAGGATTTAACACTGACATTTGAAGGGAATTGATAGAAACTAGGGCTGGATAGGAAACAATTCATTAGCGTGTGCTTTGTTTTCAGGGAAGAAGTCCTAAATAAAGTTGCCACTAACTTAAGAGTTCAGCAAAGTTCTTCGGTTTGGGGTACTGTTGACAATATGAGAACCACAGAAGCTTCAACATGGCCTCATGTGACCTTGGGAAGATCCCATTCCATCACGAGCTCAGCTGCTTTCTCCCACAGATGAAGAGATTGGACCAGGATCTCTAAGGACCGGCCTAGTGCTATCATTCTGAAATCTTATGGATCTTTATCTGCACCTGGAAAGGTGCACATATTAGCATTTCTGATATTCTCCCAATGATTTTAATCTAGTAACTGACATCACCATCCATAATAATTTTTGCCAACATGAATGGAATAATTAGCACGTGTCCAAGCTGTGCTGAGTGCTTTGTATGCATTACTTAGTTAACCCTCATCACGAATGAGGTAGGTGCTATTAAACATTTCTTTTACAGATTAGAAGACTGAAGTTTAGAAAGAATCTGAAAGTTACAACAAATAGGTAGAGGTGCTTCCAATGGAATTCTGGCTGTGTGTTTTTGCTCTTTGGTTATAAGCTCTGACCGTGTGCCCCGCCACTCAAGCAGAGATAAGTATTTGGTTAATACTGAGCTTAGACAGGCTTGTTAGGGCAGACTTTAGCAAAGTATGGTGCATATATCACGATATATATATATAGGTAAGGCAATTTGAAATAGTATCAGCATTTTTGAAGCCCAGCTGTCAAAGGCTTCCAGGAACACATCTAAAGTCAAGGTTAAGGTTGTTAACCATGCTGCAGCATAGGAGACTCCACAGAGGAACCAAGAACATCCAGTAAGAGGGAGTTGGAAGCCACCTACTATAGAGCTTGGGTGGTGCTGAATGATTCTACGAAGGAATGGGTTGAATTGTGGCACTGCCCCTCAAAAAAGAAATATCGAAATCCTCACTCCAGTACTTCAGAATGCGACCTTAGGGTCTTTACAGAGGTAATCAAATTAAAATGAGGTCATTAGTGTGGGCCCTAATCCAATAAAACTGGATTTCTTACAAAAAGGGGGAAATCTAGACACAGAAACATATTTGTACAGAAGGAAGATGATGTGAAGACCCACAGAGGATGGCCATGTGATCAGAGTGAAGCATCTGCAAGCCGAGAAATGCCAAGGATTCCAGCAAACACCAGAAGCCAGAAAAGTCCCTCCTACAGCCATACACGGTGTCCCTGCTGACTCCTTGATTTTACACTGCCAGCCTCCAGAACTGTGAGACAATACATTTCTGTTAAGCCACCCAGGTTTTTTCTTTTAATGTTTTATTTCTTTATTTTTGCATTTTAGAATCAGAGAGTACATGTTAAGGTTTGTTACATGGGTATATTGCATGAAGGTGAGGTTTGTACTTCTGATAAGACCTTCCTGGTATTGAGCATGGTACCCAATTGCTGATTTTGCATCTTTTATCCTCTTTCTTCCTCCCTTATTAAGCAGTGCCCAGTGTCTGTTAGTCCCATTCCAGTGTTTAGTATCTACTTATGAGTGATAACATACTGTATTCAGTTTTCTGTTTCTGTGGTAATTCACTTAGAATGATGGTCTCCAGCTGCACCCATGTTGTTGCAAAGGATGTGATTTTGATCTTTTTTATGCTAAGCCACTCAGTTTTATTTTGTATGTTTTGATAGGTTGTTACAGCAGCCCTAGAAACAAACACCAGGGTGAAGGGAGTTGAGCTCAGTTCTGGATTGTTTGCCATCAGCTCAGCAAATTGGTGACTTGGTGAACTTGGCTCAGAGGATGAGAGAAATGTGGTGGGGGGCAGGTAGGCTTATTCACTGTAAGAAATCACTGACAATTAAAAAGAAAGAATTGTTGGCCATTTTGCAGCTGCTTAATGGCTTTGCATAGGCTGTGTTAGAAATAGTGTTGTTCTCTTAGGAACATCCCACTCTGTCAACAGGGTTGAGTTCCACTTTCTCAGATTTTATTTTAAGAGTAATGCATTCATTTTAATTAATTAGTTATTATTCATCTTGGGTTTTAAGTGGTAATGTACAGTAATACGGCAAGGAAATTTACCTTTGGTTCAAGCTTATTTATTTAAAATAAGTTGTGTCAAACCAAATACATTACAGTTTTCCTTCTTACTCTGTGATACATTTGTTTTTAATTACAAATACCCCTGGAGGAATCAAAAGACTCTTTCTGATCTTTATACTTTAATGTGAAGCAATTTTATGAAGACATTTCTGTCCTAAAACCCAGCTGGTAGAGTTGAGTTGGGAGGGCTGCAGACCTGAGCACATCACTCTGTTATAGACTGATATCTCTTGAAGGCAATGCTCACCTAGGTTGAAGGACTAGGAGACTGAGAAGAGAATTATGGAAAAGGCATGCTACTGGGTGGGAGAAGGTGTGTTGCTCTCGGTGTGAGATAGTCAACGATGGGTCCTTGTGTTCATGTTTGGAATGAATTTACAAACAGACACTGAGAGAAGAGGGATACGCAGGTAGCTTTATTAAGAAAGTACGCTCTCAAGAGAGGAGAGCTGGGTAGAAACTTCCTTATGGAAAGCTACTCTTTTGACTATTTTTGAGTTATAACTTTTATTCTTAGGGATATTGAGGAGTGGGTACGGGGGTAGGGGTTTTTTTCCTAGAAATAGGTGGTCTTAGGACTGGGTTTCCATTTATTCCTCCCTCATGTTGAATGGTGGAGTTTCAGGCCTTATAGGATCATACCTGTACTATTTATTCTTAATTTTTCTTATAAAAATTTGATAAAAAATTCTTGATCTCATTAGTAATGTCCTTGAATCTGAAGATTTGAATACCATTAATCACAGGTGAGTTCAGTCTCAAAATGATCATATTTTTCTTTTTTTTTTATTTTAAAGATGTGGGGTACAATTCATACGAGGACCTAATTAATTTAGGCTTTTATTGCTTAGTTGCCAATTAAGCCTATAAGCATTTATGTTGGCAAAATATATTTTTGGAAATAGATTCTGAATTAAGGCAATGGGATGTGTTAGGCCAAGCAGAGAGAGCTCCTAGAACAAGGTGTCTTATTTAAAGAAGGCAATCAATTGGTTGGTAAAGTACATCTTTTTCAACTAATCATTATCACCACCTGATGTGGGTATGAGATCAGCTTAGATCGATAGGAAGCAATATTTCTTGTCTATCAATATTTATCACCATGTAATTCAGAAAAGCTAGAAACTGGTTTAGATGAGCTGTAAGCGTGGACCCCAAGAAGACAGGGGTGAAATAACCATAACCATTGATACAGGGTGAGTTGTTCAATGATGTAATAAGTGTCATCGCAACTAGGTTTTTATCCAATGGGACCAACTATGACATCTATTGATCTTGTATTTGATTCTGATGACCAGAGTAAGAAAACCCAGTGAACGAGATGCCTTGAGACTTTCTTTTAATTTCTTTCTCCATTTTCTTGGGTTTCCATGAAGCCTTCCTCACCTTCTTTACATAGATCGATTTCTACAAAGGCATTTGTGAGCCATTGAAAGCAGAAAAAAGCATTACCCACATTTCTTTGGCGATCAAAGACAGAGGAAATGTTACTTCTGATTCATGTCATTTGAGCCTTAGCCTTTTGTTTTTGCTTCAGCTATAATGCATAGATTTGAGTAACTGTCTTGAGTTCAAACCTTTTTTTAATTTGAAACACCATTGTTGTTATTGCAAATTTACTGGGTACCAACACCATAATTTTACTTCCTTTATCTGTGAGTGTTTTTGTTCCTGAGAAAATGTGTTTGCTATTAATGGAATCTTGTGTCTTTAAGTTGCTTTGTGTGCAAACCTTTAATTTGCTTTCTTTGCCTTACCTTCAGGTTTTTATTTGTCCTTTTTGTTTGTTTCTAAGAGAGCTCAAATGGATGCAAGTTGTCTTGCCATCCAAGATCGTTTTGAACATCTGTCTGGTCATCTGATCATCCATTTCTTCCTCCCACTCATAAAATCCCAGAGACAGAATTTGCCCAGGTTTGCACATATGGTTGATGTTCACAGCTTGAAAGTGTCCAAGCTATTTAAGTTTGATTTTTCATTTTAATGAAAGCTCATAGTTTTGCCCAGAGATGAAAGCAAGGTGTTAGAAATCCCCAGATTTTCAGGTCGTTAGATCACTTCAACATTAGTTCAACCACGGCTGCTCCATTTTCAGTAGAGGAGTGTGTTTTAATGAGCACAATTCAAAAATATCCATCTTAAAATTTTAGAGGGTCCAAAATGTACTTTAGGTGTCTGGTTTCTAAAGTTCATTTGAACTTTTAAGATTCCATTTTAGTGGATTATATGGTTACCAAATAGTTTCTAAAAACAGTCAGAAAAGTAGTTAATGGAAACATCCAATTACAGAAAAAGTTTTTAATATGCAGGGTCCAAGTTGAAGGCAGAATTCTTAAACTGGGCTTCTGACCATTGGAATCATGACTAGTCCTGTGAGCTCCACTTGGATTGCTATGGTAATATTTGGAAGGAGATTTGGGATTTGAAAAAGATAAAAGAATTTTGGGAATGATTGAACTAATACTTTTTATATCTCCGGCCTATCTAGCATACCTCCTGGTTGATAGAAGGTTTCTAGTAAATGTATTTGAGACAGAATTAAACTTTGAAATGTGAATAATAGTTCATGATATAGTCAACTGAAGCACGATCATGCAGTGAACTAGCCATAATACATAATGATGTTCTGATATGAACTTCTAAACTTTTGATCTATCCTCAGTAGAAACGGATGATGTTCTCAGCCCAGTGGGGCTGGGGAAATTCTTTTATTTCATCTTATATGATTCATGTTCTGCTTATTCTTTATGGAGAATCCCACTCCAGACTCCTCTTACATCATTCTGTGTTGAAACTGATTGATATACATATGTGGAGGTTAAAAAATAACTATTTTTAAGTCTTTTTTAAAAAAATTCAGGAGTCTTAGTTTGTACTTATGCCAAAAACACTTGGAGTTCACCATAAATAGATAATTTTTATCAATTGCTTTCCAAGTGGTTTTTCTCCATCCGGAGAAACTGCTCATGGCTGTTATGCAAAAATGCTCACGGCTGTTATTCATTTCCCAGAAATGGTATCCTTGATGTGATTGTATTGCAGTTTCTCTCTGTTTATCTAGTCTCTTGCTCAAAGGCATCATCGACTTACCCACTCAGCAGTAAAGAGAGCAGTGTTCTTAATTTTTCTTCTTTTGTTGGGAAGAGTAGCTTGAACTTTAAGACTAAGCTGAAAATATTCTCTGTGGGGCAGGAAGTCATTTTATGACAATTCCCATTTAACACCACAGCATCCTCTCTGGGTGAGGGCGCTTACTATTTGCCTCATTTCACACCTACTATTACATGAGCAAGCTCACATTCCTAGAAATGGCTACTGCTTTCTTCTCTAAATGCATGGGAGACAATCTCAATGGCACTGGGGGAAGTGGCATTTGTAGTTAATTTTTTTTTATTTGCCTGTGTTTTAACAATACCAACAATAGAAACAAAAATGTGAAATAAATCTCCCAGGCTGGTAGAGAGAAGAAGATACAGTACGAGCTTTTAGTTTATTTTTTAAGTGTAAGAACCACTGAACTTAATGGTTACTTTGTCAACACATTCTTTCTCTGTGTCTCTTCTTATGGTCCGATGTTCTGATTGGTTGGTGTAGAGGTCTTGATCCTCACTTAAACCCCTGGGTTCTTCTAGTTCCCCATAGAGCAATGCTTCAAGTGCATCTATGTTTTCCTGTCCAATAATTTCCTCTTTCCACCCACACCACTCATGCAGCTGGGAGCATCTCAACATGCTTTGAGGGACAGCCCCTATTATTACCCCCTTAAACTCATAGGCCCTTACTTGGTCCCACACCCTTTTGCAGCTGTAAAAGCCATCAGACATGAATTTGAGTTTCCTCACAGGGGAGCTATGTCTAAACCCAGTGAATTGGAAGTGAGAAGCACACACCCATTTTTCAGTTGGGAGACACCAAGCCAACAACAGCTCAACATTTAGCTGCATGAGTAGAGCTTCTATGAAAGGCGGTGACAGAATTTATAATGGGGAAGATGTGGAAAAGTTGGAGTCACTAGTGCTTGAGAAACAAAATTATTTCACTTAGGAGAGATCTTTTCCATACCCTGTCGTGCTTTTAGACTTTGGATTCAAGGAGTTGCAACGGAATCATAAACTTGATGTTTTGGTGTGAGCAAGGGGACAGATGGAATTCAAGTGTTTCAGCATCTTTTCATCGGCCTTTTAATAACTTGTTTGATCTTGAGCAACTTCTTCTGAGATTCAACTTTTCCACAGAATCATAACTGGGGCATGTCTTATTAGAAAGGCAAATTCCTTTGTTAGAGAAGTTGAAAGCATGTTCTGTGGCTTTGGGACATTTTCTAAATTGCTGTTTTGGGTTTTACCAGTGTTACTCTGCGTTTGCACTGATCATCTTTGTGCATTGCACCATTTTGCCTCTCAGAACTGCTGCTACCTTTCCATCCATACCTCCTCTCTCTGTGCTGTCTTTTCTGCAGTAATGTGAAATTCCATATTTTAAGGACTCTCAAGGTGTATCGTATATTCATAACTTTCCTTCTCTTCATGAAGTGAGAGTGTTAGCAAATAGGCACTCATTCATGAAATTGATTTGTATATAATAATGGTATGACCTCACCAGTTAAATTGTCCCAGATTAGCAGAGCTCTCACAAGTACTCCCAATCTCATTTAAGTTTATTGTGATTGACACTATGCTCCTACATAAAGTCTCTTTGTTAGCATCAACTAAAGTGAAGAAGAAAACTGTATCCCTTTTCCTCAGGCCCACACTCTCCTGGGAATAAAATCAGGATGCCAAGAAGAGTCATAAATAAGTGTTTTTCTCTGGCTCTTCCTTCATCTACCCTGTCATAGAACCTCTTTAAATTACTAGACAAGTTAAGTTAGTTTCTAGATGATGTATCATATGGTGCTCTGAATATAATTCTTCTTGGTTGCCCTGTGGTGTAATGGTTATCTGTCATTGCAAGATTTCTTGTTGTTCCTGGTGCTGTTGACTGTGAATGCTGCAGAAGCAGCTCCTCGATGACCTCAGTGAGGCTGGTCATGTCCATTGTCAAGAGCGCTATGTCCAGTGAGGGATCGATTCCTGACTGCTTGTACTATTGCTGCTGAGCTTGAGCTCTCAATAGCCCAGATGTTTCAACTCATATTCCTGTTTTGTGCGTTTGCTCATGAATCCATAGGTGAGGTTCTAGCAGGTAGTTTGCATAACAGAAGCTCCTCTATGCTTGAATAGTCTTCCTTTCCAATAATAGGTCACTCTTCTGTCACCAACCATATGCACCTTAACTCTGTCCATTATGATGATTTCTCCCTTCTCCCCATTAACCTCAGGAAATTCCTTTGTTCATTTTGTAAACAACCTTCTGAAGATCCTTCCCCACCACATCCCTTGTTATTCCTGGATGCAAAGGTGAACGTAACTTTGGCAGATCTGGAAATCTTACTGTAGAAATTTTATCCAAGTAATTGCATTAGTTTCATCCCTCTTTCTAACATTGAAGTCTGGGGTCCATCTCTGCATCAGTGGCTTTGCCCAGATGATCTTCTGCCTGAACATGGCCTGCTTGGTTTTGCACCTGAGTATTCTGGCCTATGGGAAGATGCTCAGTGATTTCTACCCAAGCTGGATGTGAGAATCACCTGGGAATTTCTAACATGTACCCAGAGTGGATAGAGACCACTAGCCTAGGCAAGGAGGTACTTCTGAGTAGGGGAAGGTTTTGATGAGTAAGAAAAAAATTGTATTGTTTTGAAAAAAAAAAAAGACCTTTTAATGAAGAACATAGCAGTTCATAAGGAAAGTAAGTGCTACGGGACACTTAACAAGACCCTTGCCTTAGTTTCCTAGGGCTGCCACGACAAAGTACCACACGTTCCCTCTGAAGGCTCTAAGGATATCTCATGGAGGCCTCTCTCCTAGCTTCTTGTAGTCCCTTGGCTTAGGTAGCATAACTCTGATCTTCTTATGGTGTTCTCCTTGTGTGCGTGTCTGTCTCTGCCTGTGGTGCTTTTTTGTAAGGTCACTGGTCATATTGGACTGAGCTCACTCTACCCCATTATGACCTCATCTTGACTGAAATAATGTCCCTATTTTCAAATAAAGTCACATTCTGTGGTATGGGGGGTTAGGACTTCAATGTATGAATTTGGGGATGTACTATTCAATTCATAACCATCCCCTTTCACTCTATGCCTGGATGTGAGCCAATTTAGGCTGGAAGTCAAACCAAAACACAACTCCTGCTGTTACTGGGATAACACTACTATTCTTCCTGTTTGCTTTCCATAGGCATGGCCTAGATGTGCTATTCTGACATTCTGAATTTCTGACATTCCTCTCCCAGACAAGTATGGTTCCTGAACAAAAGATAGATCTTTAAAATATATTTGTTGTTGCAACCGGTGGAGTGTTTAAAAGTAACTGCCCCACAGCGGTAACTAACAATGAGAGAAGAGCAACACAAAAACGATAATAAAACAAAGGAGTTTTACTTGTGTTACTAACATTTGTGAACCAAATTGCATTAGGTCAGACACTTCTAATTAAGAATTGCAAAATATGAGAAGGATTTTTGTGCTTGGATCAGGACCTATTGTGGCCATAATTATAATTTAGAACACAGGGTATCACAGAGCTTTGTGTTCTACTGCTTGAAAAGAACAAGCCTCCCATGTCCAATTAGTTCTTTTAAGTCACTTCTCATTTAATGATCAGACTTTAAATTGAACAAGCCTTTCTGATATTGGTTGCGTTAAGGCAAATACTCAAGAGATGAAGGAAACTACAGACTTAATTTTTCAACTCGTTCTATTTCTACTTATCAACATGTCTATGTATTCAAAGGTAGGACTTTCTTATTTTCACTCTGTGCCATGCTCCACCCTCTTGGCCAAAGAGAAGACTTTCATTTGGGGACTGAATCTGGTGTGAGAGACTGGGCCAGGGCTTCTGGTCCCGTAATATGGTTGCTGTACTCAGGGCAAGTGCTCTCTCTTCCCCTACCTCTCAGCTACTTATGTCAAACAATCGCCATCATGGGACATGATGACTAAACTTTGACTTCATAGGAGGTGTAGGGGGACTTTCCTTGGCAGTACTTTGGTTCGTATGATTACTCCTTTCATGTTTTTTTAAATCACCAATGGATAGAGGTTGTAACTTTAATTGTGGTTTCTCTAGCAGATCCTTTTTTTTTTTTTTTTTTTTGAGTTGGAGCCTCACTCGGTCGCCCAGACTGGAGTGCAGTGGCCGCGA
>NW_007244224.1:50878-75125 GCF_000164805.1 Carlito syrichta
TTCTGATTTTTTGATTTATTGTAGAGATGAGGTCTCGCTGCCCAGGCGGGTCTCGAACCCGCAGGCTCAGGCAATCCACTCACCTCAGCCTCCCAAAGGCGCGGGATTACAGGCTGAGCCACCGAGCCCGGCTTCTAGCAGATTCTTAATGAAAGACAATGGTTTCTTGTTTTATGACAAATGTATGAGCTTTTTTTCCCTTAAAATTGAAAATGTCATTTGAGAATTGTATTTCAAATATTTCTACTTCTTATTTATAGCACTGTCCAAAATCAGAATGCTTATTTGTTTGGGGCTTACTGCCATTAATCTCTCTTTTAACCTAAGGTAAGAAAATGGCACCATGTATTAGGCACTATAAAAAAACATTACTAGACTGTGGAATATAATTGGTGAAGAGGTGGGAGAGAGATAGGCAAACATTCTTGTGTTCTCCTTTTCCTTCTTCCTAAACTCCGGTCCATCAGTACCGCCTGTCTTTCTACACCCCAAAGCTCTATTAGATCTATCAAATTCTCTCTAACTAACGCTTCTCAGTCTAAGCCACCATTGGCTCTCACCAGGCTACAACAGTCACCCTCACTACCCCTCCTATGCTTGGACTTTGCATTCTTCAGACCTAGTCTCCATCTGGACACCAGAGTGCTCTTCAAAAGCATAAATCTGTTGCCATCCTACTTACCCTAAGACTAAAACCCAAACTCTTTGTAGCCTAGAAAGTGCTTTATGAGCTGCGCCTCCTGCACACCAAGCCCAGTTACTTTCATGTGCACCCCCACACACCCCCATCCTTCAACCCCACACACTCTGGACACACTGCCCTCCTTCAGGGCTCTACAGACGTGTTGGGAATGCCTCTTCTCAGGAACTTCCCATGGAGCACTTCTGCCTGACGCACCAGTCTCTCGTCACCCATGCCTTGTGGGTACATTTCCATGTGTGTGTGCACACTCACATATACACAAATACTCACACGTGCACATTCACACACGCACTCACGTATGCACATTCACACACACACGCACATACACACACTCACACATATACATGCACACACTCACTCACACATAGACACACTCACATGTACACACACACACGCACACTTTTGAGCACACTCACTTGCACACTCATGTGTACACACCCACACAGGCACATGTGCACACTACATAAGTTGCATTTGGACACACACACATGCACACTCACATGCATACTCACACACGAGTTCGCACATACACACACTCAGAATGCACACTCACATACACTTAAATGTGCACACTCATTCATGCACACTCACACATGCACACACAGACATCCATACACACAGATGCATGTATGCACATATGCACACACACTCATACATACAGATACTTGGATGCACAAACAAACACACCCACACAGGTGGGTCCTCCAGATCACTTAGGTCTCAGCCTCAGTGTCTCCCTTGCAGAGGGGGTTCCTCAGGTTACTGTGTTGGGGTGTGCTTCCCTCCTGTCATTCTGTTGCACTGCATCTCTTTCCTTTATTTCACACTGGCTCTGCAGCTTTGCCGTTGGATATTTATTATGTACTGGCTTCTTTCTGTTCGTTTTCTCTGCCACGCTGGCATCACATCTGCTTTTTATTTTTTTTTTCATCAGGGCATACTCTGTTCTTAGCCCATGTTTGGCAAATAATAAGCACTAAGTATTTGTGGGATGGATAAATGAATGGGACATGTAGAAAGAGGGGAAAGGGAAAGCGAGGAATAATGAGAATAAATAGGCCTCCCTCCCTTCAAAATTTTAAGTTTGGAAAAAGCTTTTGAATTTAAAAAGAAGAAACGAGCCAGAGCCCAGTAAGTTGTTGCTGGGGTGGCTGAGTGTGCCACTTAACTCCAGCCTGGGCAACAGAGTGGAAGAAGAAGAAGAAGAAGAAGAAGAGGAAGAAGAGGAAGAAGAGGAAGAAGAGGAAGAAGAGGAAGAAGAGGAAGAAGAGGAAGAAGAGGAAGAAGAAGAAGAAGAAGAAGAGGAGGAGGAGGAGGAGGAGGAGGAGGAGGAAGAAGAAGAAGAAGAAGAAGAAGAAGAAATGAATAGATAATATAGGTGAATGATTATTATGGAAAACTCTCTAATTGGTTCATTGTGTGCAATTTGTCTGGGAATTTCCTATTAAGCATTGGTTGTTTGGGGTAGAACTTCTGTGGGTAGAATTATGCCACCATAAAAATGATTGCATTTCATTTGAGGAAGAGAAAATGAACTGGGAAAGTAATTATTGCATGTGAACCATCCGTATTTTTAAAATACATACTCCAGAAGATATCATGTCTGTATGGTTCTTCCTGGCTTTTAAGACACCTACTTCTTTCCATAATACGAGATGAATCTTATTTCTCCCTGTGGTCCAACTTGATTTCATTCATTTATCCAACACACATTTTTAAGTGCCTACTATGTTCCAATACTCCCCAGACTTTGTACTAATTTCCACCTCACTCCTTTTGCTCGTGTGACTTTTTTATACTGAAAAATCACTTTCTCATTCTTTGAAGGGCTCCTTCAAAGTCTAGCTGATTCCTACTTTCATGAAGTCACTCTAATTTGATCCTTCCATCTTTAAAAGTCCTGTTGCAGTTATGGTTTTATATTGCTATGTATGGTTTTTATTTTTTTTCTACATGTGGTAGTTTGTCCTTCACAGACAGACAAAAGCTTTTGTGATCTAGAAGCGTATATCTCCCTTGTATACATCACCCTTCCTGGGTTCTAGGTGCATGGTAGGTGTTCACTAATTATCTGTAGGTTTATTAATGGACATGATTGTTGCTGTGAGTACATGGGAGCCATAGCAACTACGCTGTGCACTCACATAGGATATGTCCTATACAACCTTCTCAAGGACTTGGGAGTTAAACACGGCAGGTGGGGTTACTTGCTGTGGTTGTTAAAAGTGGACACAAGGTATTACCCAAAAGGGTAAGTCAATCATGAGAGCAGAGACAAAAGAAAGCGCTCTCCTGCAAATCAATGCTGAGACACCCAAATACCATGGAGGAGGAGGAAACTTCAGGACAATAAATTGACATTATGATTTCATCGGCAGAGATATTCCTGTGGCTGGTGAGAGGAGCCTGAAGCACCTTGTGCCAGGAGATGAATTTTAAAATCATCTCACTTCTGCATTTTGCTTCCACGCGCTCCATGAAACCCTCTAATAACTTGGCTTCCCATATGCTTGCCTCTCATTATATCATCACAAACAGGCCTTCGGTCTCAATGAACTGGATTAAGGCAAGTGTGCCTCTGAGATTTCTTAACCTGCTAGTCTGAGACCAGACCTTGGGGTGTAGTGAATTGATCAAGGTACACGTAGCCTTGTGGGAACCATCTGAGCAGCCAACCACAGTATTTGAAATCATAATTTTAACTTGCATCTTACTACATTTTGTTTAAATGGAGGAAGGAACACCCAAACCTTTGCACTTGCTGCCTGTCTCTGTCCTGGCAGCAATAAAGAAATCCTAGTCTAGACACCTTTATAGGAGAGAAAGGGCTGGTAGGGCCAGATTCTCTTCCTTGGGCTACTGTCTCTCACTCTGTTACTTGTGAGGTTTTTCTCTGCTGCAAAATTTTCTCAAAGAAGAAAATGAGGAGAAACAAGCACACACATTCTCAATCCATGATGCGTTTAAAATTCTGTGTAGAATTCCACAAAATCAACTTATATTTATATACAAATCTGCCACCTGTTCTTAAAATTCAGAAATAATTCTAGAAATCACTTAGACTAATTTTCCTATGACAAAGTTAATAGCATACATGCCAGGAAAGTAAAGTGGCTTTGACAGGTGAATCACAGTCACCATTAGCAAAAGAGTCTGCTGCTTGCCGACTCTTGAATGATCATCTGCATTTCCCTCTATGGCTGCCACTGAGACGAATCTGGTAGTGCGTAGACTCAAACAGCAGGGCTCTAACCAAAACATATGCGGGAACTATTATGCTGCTTTGGAAGAAAACTAAAGTGAGAATGACAGTAATATACCTTTTTAATTTTTGGAAGGAATTTTTGAAAAAGTGGATGTTTCATCATCACAGACACTGTTTAACTTTCTTTTCCATTTAGAAAAGAAAATTTTGAAAGATCAGTGTTCCTTTACCTTATTGAATAAAAATAAATAAATTGAATTAAAAAAATCAACATTCCCAGCCCTGTTTCCATCAAGAACAAAATGATTGCCTCCTTAAAAAAAATCGACGAGGAGCGTTTGTGAAGAAAAAGATTATATTGGATGCCAGCATAAGTGTGTGGTCTGGAATATAGAAAGATCGGTGAATCTGAAGGTTTTTTTCTAGCAACACTTGGTCCCCTCCACCTAGGTCTCTGTGAGTTGGTAACACAGGGTAGAAATATTTGTCATGTCCTATTGTATAGTTTTAATCCAAGGCATTACTATTAATCTCCAAGAGTCCTAGAGGTACTTAATTTCTTAGATTCAAATTAATCTAAATATTGCTGCATTTTAAAAAGATATATAGGCTATAGGATAGAGAAGAGTGTAAGTGATCCCCTACATCAAGAGGGGTATGAATCACGTGACACAGAGACTGCCATGTGCTTTGATTCGCAGTGTTCACCAAACATCTATGTGTTGTTTCATTTTAGCGTAAACATAAGTAACCACTTCATAGTTCAATGATTGTACATTAAAGTGATAAGACTAAAAATATCTTTGAGAAGCCCCTGTGACAAGGTGAAGGCAGCGTTTGCAAAGGCAAGCTGATTGCAAGAGCTTCTGAGGGTTTCCTGGCAGAAAGGGTGACTTCTATGGTAAGACATGAGTTGTTTTTCAGATGCCAGAGATCTGGATTTTTCTACCAAGTTGTGGAAGATGTAGGTAAACAGATCTGCTCTGGAAAAATAGTAGGAGTGTGAAAAATGTGTCTATGAAAATACTTCCATAGTTTGGGAGAGAAGCAGAAAAGGTCTAGTATTTGTTATGTTCTTTTCAAAAAGTATGTTAAAAATGACCAAATGTTGACCGTCACCACTGGGGAAGCTCATGCACGAGACAGGTTGTTTGAGGTCCCCACTCTGGAAAGAGAGAAAGAAGAGAAAGTGAGTAAAGTGAAGAGAGGAAAATTAAGCAAAGTTACCTGGGCCAACTTTTGGTTAGGAATGGTCAGTTTTGGGGAAGGGTGTCTATTAAAACAATCATGCCCGGACTTGATCTGCACTAATGCTGGTCTCCAAGAAGATCTAATCCTGGCACAGGACGTGGCAATTTGTACTCCAGGCTCTGGTGAAGGGTGTCCATTAGCGTCAGTTGGGAATGTGTGGTTGGTGTGGGGGAAGAGGCAGGGGTACGGGGCACAGCCAAGCTGACTGGAGTTTGGGATAGGACCCCCCCCCAAGAATTTAGGCAGAGAGCCCTTGCCAGATGCACTTGGATAAAAGAGAAAAGGTTACCTGATGGTGCAATAGGAAATGCAGATGACCTGGGCTCACCCCAGCCTTCCTGGATGCTGGATTTATTAGCAGAGAGTAGTTTCAGATGGCACAAGCTGGTAGATCAAAGCCTATTGATCTCTGGCACACTTTGGTCAATATTGATTTAGGAACTAGATGGCTGGGTGGGTTAAGCCAGCACAGGGGTCATAGGAGGCAAGAATAAATATTGGCTTCAATAGATTTTTTTTCCTACTCTGATCTAGAAACCAAATATCAAAGCCAAACATCTGATGCCTAAGAAAGCACATAGATTAACACACGTGAAGACAAAGTGGATTTCTTTCTTTGAGTTCAAAGACTGTCTTCACAAGGGCAGACTGGTCATCAGGTTCTGAAGTATCCAGAGGGTCTATGCACAGCAAAGAGTGAGCTAAGTCCCCGTATTTGATGCTTACACTGTAACAGAGCTTAACAGATAGTATTCTTTCTGTGAAACAATTTCCTGTGAACAAAAGTACCCAGACCCAGTTTGATAACCTCCATCCATCACATGACTTGACTATGAGTAAAAGTGTGGGTGTGCAACCCACATACTCTCTACAATCACTCTAGCCTTTGAGATCCAAAGAAAATAGACTTGTCTCCACTCCACAAGTCCTAAGACATCAGTATCCTTGAAATACCTCTGAGCCTTTTCTTTTTCTTTTTTTTTTTTTTTTGACGGGGGAGTGTTGAGAGAGAGAGGAGGCTGCTTTTTATGGTCTCTGTTGGCTCTGAGTTTACTTGATTGAACTATTTGAGCCTCTGAATGATCTAACCATTTTGCATGCTCTTTTTGTTTGGCCTTATGCACACACACCTTCATTCCATCTCTCCAAAACACAACAAATACAAAACAGCAAATGCAGCACAATTTTTAATGACAGTTGAAGCAACGGGAGTGGTTAATTACTTTACTGTCTCTAGGTAGTTTTTTTTTTTTTGAGTTGGAGTCTCACTCTGTCACCCAAACTGGAGTGCAGTGGCCACTCCTGGCCACCGCAGCCTCGACCTGGTCGGCTCTGGCGATCCTTCCGCCTCAGCCTTCCAAGCAGCTGGAATTACAGGCATGTGCTACCACGCCCGTCTGATTTTTTGATTTATTGTAGAGATGAGGTCTCGCTGCCCAGGTGGGTCTCGAACCTGGGGGCTCAGGCAATCCACTCACCTCAGCATCCCAAAGGCGCAGGATTACAGGCTGAGCCACTGAGTCCAGCGGTCTAGGTAGTTTTAATAGAATATTAACCTTTATCTTAGAAGTCATCAGGCATTTTGTCACTGAGAATTTCTTCTGACCAGTTTCTCCAGCATTTAACATTTTGACCTCAGTTCCTATGTTTCTTTTTTCTTATTTTCCCCACTCCTCCCTTCACTCTCAAACTTCTGTTAATTCTTTATTTAGAGGAGACTATTTTTCTTTATGCTTTACTGATTTCTTTTAGACTAGTGTTTTTCTTTTTTTTTGAGTTGGAGTCTCACTGTCACCCAGACTGGAGTGCAGTGGCCGCTCCTGGCCACCGCAGCCTCGACCTGCTGGGTCCGGCGATCCTTCCGCCTTAGCCTTCCAAGTAGGTGGAACTACAGGTGTGCGCTACCACGCCCGGCTAATTTTTTGATTTGTTGTAGAGATGACTTTCAAATTGCAAGTTATGATTAATTCATGGGTTGAGAAATCTATTCCATGGTGTCTTAGTCACTTCAGACTGCCATTTAAAAAAACACATAAACTAGGTTGCTTTTTAACAACAGAGATTTATTTCTCATAGTTCAGGAGCCTGGAAAGTTCAAAATCAAGGTGTCGGCAGATTTGGTGTCTAGTGAGGGTCTCTTCCTTCATAGACTGATATATTCTTGCTGTGTCCTTACATGGTGGTACGAGACTAGAAATCTCTCCTCTCCTCTTTCTCTCCCATTCACTCTTGTCTCTCTGTCTTCTTTTTTAAGGGCCCTAATATCATGAGGGACCCATTCTTATGACTTAATTACCTCCCAAGGGCCCCACCTCTAAATAACATGCCTTTGGGGATTTAGGCTTCAACATATGAATTTTCAAGGAATACAAACATTTATTGTACTGCATTTGGGTGGAAACAAGCATTTAAAAAAATAAAATGGAACCAAATAGAAAAATTCAAGTGTGCTGCTTGTGGTAAGGTGGAATTTTGCTGTAGATTCTGTTAGGTTGTTAAAACATGTTACTTTTTGTGGATTAAGATCAAAATATTTTTATTTTCTATTTCTGAAAAACTTATTTTATTATAGAGATGTGGGGATTAACTATATAGGTAGACTGCATGCAGGTGAAGCTTGGGCTTCCAACTGATCCTCATTCCCCTAGTGGTAAACCTGGTATGCTTTGTGTTGTCATGTGACCCCCAGTCTTCCTCCCTCTCTCCCCTCCTTGCTTCCCTAGCAGTGCCCAGTGATTGACTGCCAATCTCTCCCTTGAGCTCATGTGACTATTGTTCAGGGCCCACGTATTAGTGAGGACATGGGGTATTCAGTTCTCTGTTTCTGTGATAGATCGCTTAGATCCATCCAATTTCCCGCAAAGTCCATGAATTTGTTCTTCTTTATGGCTGCGTAATACTCCATTGTGTATAGGTACCACATTTTCTTTATCCAGTCCATTTTTGATGGGCAGCAGGGTTGGTTCCATGTTTCTGCTATGTTAATAGTATGGCTATAAACATGTGTGTGCACGTGTCTTTTTGATAGAACCTTTATGTTCTCGTGGGTATATTCCCAGGAGGGGTATTGCCATATCCTATGAGAGGTCAATTTTTAGTTCTTTTAGGAATCACCACACTGCTTCCCAAAGAGGTTGGTCTAGTTTGAACTCCCAACAGTATAGAAGCATTCCCTTTTCACTGCACCCGTGCCAGCATCTCTTGGGGTTTTTGTTTGTTTTTTTTTACTTATTAATGATAGCCATCCTTACTGGAGTTAGGTAGTATCTCATTGTAGTTTTGATTTGCATTTCTCTGATGTGCAGTGAGGCTGAGCATTTTTTTATGTGTCTCTTGGCTGCTTTTATGTCTTCATTTGAAAAGAGTCTGTTCATGTCCTTTTGTCTACTTTTTAATGGAGTTGTTTGGTTTTTTTTTCTCTTTCACTTCATTTGAGTTCCTTGTAGATCCTGGGTGTTAGGCCTTTATCTACAAGGATACATAATGCAAATATTTTCTTCCATTCTGTGGGTTGTCTCTTTACTCTCATAATGGTTTCTTTTGCTGTGAAAAAGCTTTTAGTTTAATGAAGTCCCACTTGTCTAGTTTAGCTTTTATGGCATTTGCTCTTAGCGACTTGGTCGAGAATTCATTGCCTACTCTGATGTGCATAAGGCTGTTTCCTATGTTTTATCCTAGGATTCTTATAGTTGAGGTTTTACATATAGGTCTTTGATCCATTTTGAGTTGATTTTTATATATGGTAATAGGTGGGGGGGTCTAGTTTCATTCTTCTATATGTGGTCAGCCAGTTTTCCCAGCACCGTTTGCTAAATATGGTCTCCTTGTCCCAGTGATTTTTATTGGTGGCTTTGTTGAAGATGAATTGGTTGAGAGATCATGTTTTTGATTCAGGAATCTCTGTCCTGCTCCATTGGTCTGTGTGTTTATTCTTATACCAATACCAGGCTGTTTTAGTTACAGTAGCCTTGTAATAAAGCTTAATGTCTGAAAGTATGATGTCTCCTGCTTTGTTCCTTTTACTGAGGACTGTTTTGGTTATTCATGTTCTTTTCTGTTTCCATATGAATTTCTGTATTGTCATTTCCAGGTCTGAGAAAAATGGTGTTGGTAATTTGATGGGTATTGCATTGAATCTGTAGATTGCCTTGGGTAGGATGGACATCTTGACAGTATTGATTCGTCCAGTCCATGGGCAAGGAATGTTCTTTCATTTGTTTATGTCATCTTTGATTTCTTTGAGCGGTGTTTTGTAGTTATTATAAAGGTCTTACGCTTTTCTAGTTAGTTGGATACCAAGGTATTTCATTTTTTGGTGGCTATTATGAATGGGATTGTGCTTTTTATTTGGTCTTCTGCCTGCTTGTTGCTGGTGTATAGAAATGTAACTGTTTTGCATGTTGCTTTTGTACACTGAAACTTTTCCAAAGTCGTTTTTCAGTGCAAGGAGGCTTTCAATGAACTAACTCACTAGGATTTTCTGGGTTTAAAATCAGACTGTCCACAAAGAGGGATAGCTTAACTTTCTCTTTTCCTATTGGTATACACATGGTTTTCTTTTCTTGCCTGATTGCTCTGGCTAGGACTTCCAGCACCATCTTGAAGAGAAGGGGTGAGAGTAGGTATCCTTGTCTTACTTCTGTTCTCAGGGGGAATTCTTCCAACTTCTGCCTATTGAGCAAAATATTGGCTATTGACCTATCATTGATAGGCCTATCTTACTGTCTTGAGAAATGTTCTTTCTATTCCCAGGTGTTCAAGGGTTTTTGCCAATAAGAGATGCTGGATTTTGTCAAATGCTTTTTTTTTTTTTGCATCTAATTATATAATCACATGGTTCTTGGTTTTCCATCTGTTACTGTGTTGAACTAGGTTTATGGTCTTGCAATTGTTGAACAAGCCCTGCATCCCAGGAATGAAGCCTACTTGGTCATGATGGATAATGCTTGAAATGCACTGTTGGATCCCATTGGCTAGAATCATGTTGAGAATTGTACATCTATGTTCATCAAGAAGATTGGCCTGTAATTCTCTTTCCTTGTTGGGTCTTTGCCAGGTTTGGGTATCAGTGTGATGTTAGCTTCATAAAATGATTTGGGGAGAATTCTATCTTCCTTGATTGTGTGGAATACTTTCAATAAGATTGGTATCAGCTCCCCTTTGCGTTCTTGTAGAATTCAGGTGGGAAGCCATCTGGTCCAGTTTGGTGAGGAGATTTCTTATGATTGAGTCAGTTTCCTGGACAGTTATTGGTCTGTTTAGAGTTTCAATTTTTTCTTGTTTCAACCTTGGGAGGTTATGTGATGTCAGAAAGTTCTTCATTTCCTTTAGATTTTCAAGTTTATTTGCATACAGGTGTGCATAGTAATCTCTGAACATTTTTTGATTTTCTTCAGGGTCAGTTGTGACTTCACCTTTTGTGTTTCTAATTGTGTTTATTTGGACTTTCTTTTTCTGTTTTTTTTTTTTTTTTTTTAGTCAGGGGGGTCCATCAATCTTATTGATCTTTGCAAAGAACCAGCTTTTTGTCTTGTTGATTCTTTCTATGATATCTTTATATTCTGTGTTCTACAATTGTGATTTTATCTTCATGGTCTGGATTCTCCTGCTGAAGTTAGGATTTTGGTGATATTGCCTTTCCAGGTCCCTTAGGTGTGATGTTAGGCTGTTTACTTGTGATCTTTCTGTTTTCTTGATGTGTGTATGCAAAGCTATGAATTTTCCTCTGTGTACTCAAAGACACCCCCGCTGGTTGCAAGGTGTTTTGCCTCTCCAAAAGTGTCTTTGCATAGCACAACCAAAGCCTCCATGAGGATACCTTCTGGGTTAACCACTTTTATTTAGATGTATGTTGAGCTTTGTTTAGAAAAATGTTCAAGCTGATGTGTTAATATTCATAGTACTTCTCTGTTACTAAGCACTTCAGAGAGGAAATGAAGAGTGTAGCCAAGAAAACTAAGGGAAATGAGCAGACTTCAAATTCATGGATTCCCCATCTAGAGTATTGGTGTCAATATAACCCAACCAACCTTCCATGCCAGAATGTTGAGAAAGACTTGTGTGCTTGTGTTGGGTGGGAAAATTGGTGATGGGTGATTAAAGTAAAGGACACCAGTTTTAATGCAACAAAAATTAAGAAATAAGACAATTTGTTGGCAATTTGTTGTTTTCATTTTTGGTCATAGACTAGGAATTTTCATTTAAAATGATGACATCTTGGGAATGACAGTTCTGTCTGCCATTGATTTCTAGATCAACATCCCAAGAATGCACAAAATTTATTTTCCAATAAAACTAAACTTTTCCCTGAACAAATTCACAAACATAATTATGAAGTTGATTTAAAAAGTACACACAAGTGTTGTAGGAAGAAGTCTTCATCTCTGGCAGTCATAAAAGAATTATGTTTTTCCTTGTTGAGGGAGACTACATGATGGATTGGCCTTGGACAAGCCAGGGCAGGAAAGCAGACTAATGACACTTTAAAATGGTTTTGTGTCTCAATTTAGTTTTTTAATACACAGAGAAATACACAGAGAAAACTAGTTTTTTGTAACTCTACCCAGCTTGTGGAAGGGAGTACTTTGTTGTCATAATGGTAAATTACTCTAGATGATACTTTCTTGGAAGTGTATATTTCTAAACTGAAAAGTATTCAGAGTTTTTTGTAAAATATATCAATAGACTGATAAGAGTTCTGCATTTATATTAAAATCCATGATACTAGTGTAGGTTAAAGAAGGAGAACTTTGACCAAGATGGAACATAAAGTTTTTAAAGCCCACCCCCCATTCATTCTAATGTCTGTGATTATTTTCAGTTCACTGTCAAAAATTTTTATGAATGTTTGATTACATACAGTTACTGCTTATAACCAACTCCATTTATAGTAAATGCTATTTTAATACATAACAATAGAGATCTCTATTTTAGACAGATTGTGTAGAATTTCAAATGTTAGCAGCAGCAATAAAGTCATTTTTCAGTTAATAGAATGCAAGGCAACATTTATTCCTTTTTATTTGTCTTGAAAGAGCTACCATATGTCATTTTTCTCCCTTTGTGAAAATGGTTCTTGTTAGTAAAGTAACCTTGGTTATTTATGAGGCTACAAGGAGTAAATTGTACGTCATCTTTCCTATACTAAATTTTAACCCATTATTAAGAACGATTGGTTTCTACTCTGGTTAAAATGTGAGAGTATGTATAAAACTTGCATGCCTGATGAAACAAGTTTTGAGATACACCACAAAATTTTTCATTTTTTTATAAAACCATGAATTATCTATGGGTGCAAAAGAATCTAAAAGAACTAAATTCCTGGAAGATGAGAAATTCCTGGGTAAGCAAGGAACAGAGAATGCTTTTACATATGGAACCGGTTTCTGAGATTGGAGCAGGTTGGGTACAGAAAACCTGTAGGAGGACAATCTTTACTCAGTTTAGGAAAAAGCACTGAACCTTTGATAGACCTCTATGACAGTGCATTAGATGTACATCTAGAGAGCTGCAAACTCTCTAAGATGACTATTAAGCAATTCTTTTAGCTAAAAAAATTTTTTTTTCTGAGTAAGCAGCAGTGGGAGCAAGGCTGAAACAAGACAAAAACTCTGGAGTCTTAAATAAAAGATAAGTGGTTGCCAGGGGTTAGGGAGGAGGGAGGGATGAAGAGGTGGAACAATGAGGCTTTTTAGAGTAATGAAAATACTCTATATGATATTATAAATGTGGAGACATGCCATTTTACACTTGTCTAAACCCATAGAATGTACAACACCAAGAGTGAGCCTGAGTGTAAACTAAACTGTGGGTGATAATGATGTATCAGTGTAGGTTCATCAGTTGTAACAAATGTACCACTCTTGTGGAGGATGCTGATAGTGGGGGATGTTGTGTGTATTGAGGGCAGCAAGGGGGTATGTTGGAAATATACCTCCTGTACCTTCTGCCCAATTTTGAGGTGAAATAAAAGAGAAAGTCTACTAAAAAACCCAAAAAACTAAAAAACAAAAAAAGGAAGGCAATCTCATGGCCTCACATTTCCACAGTCTCAAAATCTCCTGCTCTTGGACACTTATGATTCCTTACTTTTCTGGTCTTCATTCTTGCAACCTTGAGGTGTTAAGTGGTTTTGAAATTTCATAGTCTTATAGTCTGTCAGTTTCACAGCCTCAAGGTCTAGCAGGCTAAAGGACTTCCACACTGAAAATCTTGAAGTCCTACAGTGTTTGCCTTTAGGATGCTACTAGAGGGCAAGATCTAAACTCATCTTCAAAGTGTTTGAAGGAAAATGTGATCTGGATCTCAAAAAAAGCTGCAACCAATCCCCATTCAATTCAACTTGTAATAAGATAAAAAGTATCAGCCCTGTGATAGTGCAGAAATATTGGGGTAGTCTGAAAAACAATGAGAGTTCTTCTTAGACTCCTGCTGTTAATATTCAGAAGCCCTGCCAGTGGGAATAAAGCCATATTGCACCCCCAAATATTAGCTTCTACTTATGTTTTAGACATACAGTCTGGCTTACAATTTTAAAAAATGTTATATAAAATCACAGAAGTCACCCGTAGTCAACAGAAAAATTAGTCAATAGAAGTAGAATCACATATCATTCAGGTATTGCATTAGCAGAATTTAAAATAACTATGATAAATATTTCAAGAATATATCGAAAAAGATGAATATCATAAATGAAGATGTAGTTAATTTCAGAAGTAAATTTTAGATACTGTAAAACATAACCAAATGAAAATTCTAGAACTTAAAGAAAATAAATTTAAATAATTCAATAGCTAAACTTGACATCAGATTGGATGCCACAGAAGAAAGGATAAATAAATTTGAAAAAACAGGGCAATAGAAGTCCGAACATACAGATAAAAATTATGGAAAAATATGAAAATAATCTTCATGATCTGTGGGGAAACATAATGCATTCAAATGCATGTATTTGAGTTCTAGGAAAAGGGAGTAGATAGAAGAATATTTAAAGAAATTTTGGCTAAAAATTCCTCAAATTTGGTTAAAAATAGCAACTCAATGATAAGTAAACTGAGTGAACACTAAGTAGAATGAACATGATGAGCAGTACACCTAGACATATCAGAGCACCAAGACACACCTAGTGATGCACCCACACAGCAGCATTAAACTTCTGAAACTGTATGAAACTCTAGAACAGACACACATCAACTTTGGTGATAGGAATCAGATCAGTGGTCACGTGAGCCTGGGAGGGTTGACTAGAAAGGGGTGTGGAATTTTGGGACGATGGAAATATTCTGTGTCTTGATGAAGGAATATTTATGTAGGGATATGCACTTGTCAAAGTGTACACTTAAAATTTGTACATTTGACTGCATAGAAATAATAAAGTTATAAAAAAGATAGTACATCTAGAATGTTAGGGCACACCCAGTTATTCATTTATCTGTTGACTACCTACTACTTGCCAGGTAATTTTCTAGGTGCTGAGGAGATATCAGTGAAGTAAACAGACAAAATCTTTGCCCTTGTGAAGTTTACATGCTAGTGTATGATGACAAGCAATGAAAGAATAAACAGATAAATGTATAATATGTCAGGACACATTGCCTAACCCTGTTGGTCTGCTATGACAGCTCTTACATATGCTCCTGCAGATGGCTTTCTACATTGGTGCCTGATGGTGTTCTCTGACCCCAAATGTTAGAATGTTAAAGATCTAGGAGCAACCCTTTGTCAATACATGACAGAAATAGTGACATTTTCTCTTTTTCCTGGACTGTCTGATTTCCCAAAGGATCCATGGGAAACTGATCCAGTTTTGAATAGAGGTAACTGATCCATTAACATATTCTTTAAGGTCTTTCTCTTTTCCCTTCCTCATTTCCTATTCCCTTATAATGTTTCTGAGATAACTTCTGAAATAAGTTACTTGTTTCTGATTCCTTTTCTCAAGATCTGCTTTTAAGAGCAACCCAGGCTAAGATCCTGGGTAAGAAGACAGAGTTCTGAGGATGGCAGGGTAGAGGAAGGGGATATTTGATACAAGGTGGTTAGAAAAGCACTCTCTAAGAATAGACTTTTGGGAAGAGAGAGAGAGAGATCCAGAGTGGAAGTACATTTGGAAGTTGTCAGCATTTGGATGATATTTGAAGCAATGAACCTGGTTGGGATCACCCAGAGAGTAAATGCACACAGAGAAAAGAGGAGTCTGTTGATGGAGCTCTGAGTAAGTGTTTGGAGGTTGGGAAGTTGAAAAGAACAAAGAAAAGATTAATAGAAGCAGTTCACTGAAGTAGGGTGAAAACCAAGAGAGAATTATGTTCCTGCAGCCAAGAACAGGAATATTCAAAAAATGACAGAGTAATAAACTAGGTCAAATGTTGATTATGGGTCAGTAAAGATAGGCACTGGAATTGATCATAGATTTTGCAATATGGAGGTCATCACTGCTGATGCTGACAAGAATTGTTTTACTGGAAAGACAGGAATAAAAACCTCATTGGAGGGAGATCAAAAGAGGATATGAAGTGGAAAATCTTGTGAGAATCTTCATAGAGTATTGTTCAAAATGGTTTAGTAGCTGGAAGAGAGATGTGAGTTCAAGGAATGATTTGTTTTCTACAAATGCAGGTATTGCACAGATTTACTAATGAGAATGATACAGAGAGAAAAAAACAGAAAGATGCAGGAGTGACATATGATAACAGCTAAAAATATGTTCTGAAGACCTAATATTCTCTGTCTCTCCTTCATTCTCCAATTGCTAAAATTTAATTGTTCAGATGGAGAGACTGACTCAGACTAGGGCAAGAACCTCTGCCCACTAGTAACATCAGTAACAGGAAGGAAGGTTCGTGACCTGGATATAGATGATGTACGTTAGTAAGTGTAGTGGTGCAGGACTAAAAGATCTCTTCTAATTAATCCTATTTCTCAGTAAAATTGGTGTCAAGCTCATTAACAAGGATTGAGGAGGAGAGAAAATTTTTAGATTTGAGGAGAGATGAGAAGGTGTGTAATAGTATAAGAGACAGGTAGAATAAACCAATTAGAAGAATGTGCAAATATGAGGCAACTCTGAAAGTCTACTTCAGGTTGGTGGTCATGAATTTAACTGGAGACCAATTAGCATGGTTTTGTTTTGTTCTTAACATGGAGTAAGTAGACAAAGAGCTCAAGTCGATGAAGTTTGAAGTTTTGCTGAGGAAGTAAAATGGAGGGCAAGGCAATAAAGTTGTTGAGAATGTATACAAGTAAGTTAGTATAATAACAGACCATGATTTCTAGTCTGGGTAGCAAGGGAAATGGGCACAAAAGTGGACTGAAATGCAGTGAAAAGACTGAAACTTCAATGTATTGTGTGACTGGTTGATGTTGAAGAATTGTTAAATCAACTAGAAAAAAAAGTGGAATCAGAGAGTGAGATGCTTCAAGCTGAAGTATTGAAAGTCTTAATTATTAGTAATGACAAAATCTAGAGAATGACCATGGCGTGAAGGTATGAGTAAGATTGAAAGAAGGTTATAGAAGAATAGAGGTTCACTAAATTGAGAGACCAAGTTACTGAAGGAGCACCTAGGTGATACTGAAATCACCAAGTGTTATGATGGTATTGAAGACAGTGCCATTGAGCCAGGAGCAAAACCTTCAGGAACAAGCAAGTGTGTGACCCATAGGTGATCAATGACTATAACAAAGAAGGTAGTGGATACACCTCTTCCTGGTATCTTTGCTGTTTCTTGAATACATTGGGCACCTCTTCCTCTTAAGGCCTTTGCACTTTCTATCCCCTGGGTCAGGAATGCTAGTCTCTTTTGATATTAATGCCATTTCCTTTTTCACTCTTCCAGATTTTTGCTCATATTTCATTTTCTAAGTAAGATCATTTTTTACTCTGCTCTAAAAACCAGTTTCCCATCCATCTTAACATGCTATTTCCCTCATTTCCCTTTTTGTTTCTCTCCATAGGAATTCTCATCAGTGAATACACTATATATTTAACTGATTGACCTTTTATGCTTTTTCTTTACTAGGCTGTGAACTCCAGAGTATCAGAACTATTTTGCTTTAGGTTGCCCAGGTAAGTGCCTGACACATAAATAAATATTTGTTGATGATGAAATGACGTAAGCTTTAAAACTTTTGAGTTTTAGAAAGGACAGAGGGACGAAAGTCTGGAAAAAGCCATGATAAGCAAGAAGGGCTACCACTTTACCTCTTGGCTGAGTAATTTCATAGATGTGGAAGAGAAAGTAGTCTCCACTTAGGAGGGATCCAGGGGAGCATTATGTAATAGCTCTCACTGGAAAGAAAGGTTCCAAGCATAGCTGAGTTCACTGATTTTGCAGCGAATTACAGAGAGCCTGAGGATATAGTTATATGGAAAGAAGGAACCTTCTGGATGAGTGATGTAAACCCAATGAGTTGAGCTTCAGGTGACTCATTCCGCTGATAGTGAGCATTATACCTAATCGCCAATTTCTGAACCATGATTCCCCTTTCAGCCTTCCCTTCCTTTTAGTGTCCCCAGTGTCTATTGTTTCTATATTTGTGGTCGTGTATCTCCAACTGTACATGAGAACATGTGGTATTTGGTTTTCTGTTTCTGAGTGAGTTCACATAGGATGATATTCTCCAGCTTTATCCATGTTGCTGCAAAAGATGATTTTGTTATTTGTCATGGCTGCGAGTTCTTTCTGATGGCATTCTAGGAGGTATTTGTGGTGAGGTTTTAGGGATATGGGTTTAGGAGGTACAGCACTGTTATCAGGATCACATGACTTTCTGGAGCTCCCTGTGGGTGTGAATAACATTGTAAGAAAGACACACGGAGACCATATAGCTTCAACATCTCACACATGTGCTTGGTGTCTAATAAATTCTTGTTGGCCGAATGAATGAATGGAAAAGGAGGGCTAAAATTAAAGAATTAATTCTGAAGAGGAGAAAAAGCACAGAGTGATTCTTTAACCCTTAAGAAGTCACTCCTGAGCCGGGCTCGGTGGCTCAGCCAGTAATCCCGCGCCTTTGGGAGGCTGAGGTGAGTGGATTGCCTGAGCCCGTGGGTTCGAGACCCGCCTGGGCAGCGAGACCTCATCTCTACAATAAATCAAAAAATCAGCCGGGCGTGGTAGTGCATGCCTGTAATTCCGGCTACTTGGAAGGCTGAGGTGGAAGGATCGCCGGAGCCCAGCAGGTCTAGGCTGTGGTGGCCGGGAGCAGCCACAGCACTCCAGTCTGGGTGACAGAGTGAGACTCCGACTCAAAAAAAAAGAAGTCACTCCTGTGAAAGAGCGCTATGTAGTCCATAGAAGAAACGCTGAAGAAATATAGGACATCACCTTCACTCTTCAACAACTTGCAATTCAAATTTAAACACAACTCATGTTCACTATAGGACTTTGTGTTGTTTGGGTGAACTAAAGAAATATATATAGCATAAATAAATGTTCTTCTAGTTTTAACGTGAAAGACAAGTACATTTGACTTATTGAGTCAGAAATGTAGACTTCTTTGTGTACTGAGGCATAGGAGACAATTATTTGGCTTGTGAATGATAATGATAAAAAATGACCTTCTTGTTATTCTTGTCTAAGCCAATTAATTGTATGGGATCCTGAGAGATTCACTTACTCCCAGTGACTCAGATTGTTCTTTCTTAAAAATAGGACTGAGAATTTCTGAGTTTTCAAATGAGAATTTTAAAAGATTGCCAAATATAATTTTTGTTGGCCCTTATAAAGAGTAGGAGTATGTTACATAGAGAGGGGTTATGAACAAAGGAACACCAGCTGGTTCCCGATGTGTCTGAATAGTTTGTGGGCTCAGCGAGACCTTCGCAGAGAGGCAGGCCATGCCTACATGTCCACTGAACAGTAAAGACCAGTTTCCCAGCCACTGTGACCTGTGTTGGGCTCTATCAACTTACTTGTCTATATCACAGGGTTGTGGGCATGAGGAAGTCATTTATAATTGTGTTTCCAAGCAGCTAACTTGTTAAAAAAATAATTTTTAAAGGCTCAGAAGGGGCCTTGAAGAATTCAAATCTGGAGAATAATTTTCCAACTATTTCAAAGCTATCTTTCTCAGTCATGTTTGGTATCACATACAAAATAAGAATGTTACTCACCTCTTTTTGAAGCTCATTACCACCACAACATTTTATATCTATTCTCTCTCTATGTATCTGTCTAATGATCTATCACCATTACCAATCTTGGGCAACTTTTATAATGGCAGATACTATTAAGAACTTTCAAAATCTTAGCTATTGCCTCAATGGAAGTGGTTATCAAAGGGTGTTTCAGGGACTATAAAGTTGGGGAGCCATAGGAAGATCACAAGGTCAAGACATTTTTTATATTATACATAAGATATTTTCCCCCAACTCTTCTTTTAGTGAATGAATAACAGTGCTGTCCAGAGACTTCATGTTATTTATCTTATTTACATAATCTGTGTTTATATTAACATCTATTAGGCTTAATATCTTCATTTAAAATGAAATTAGTAAATACATATTTAAACAATTCTCCATTTTAATTTCTAATATGTTAAATGTTGACAGATAACTTGTAAACAAAACTACTTGGGAATTCTCTACAATTTTTCAACCCGTAAAAGGAGTAGTGAGGCAAAAACAACAACAACCACAAGAACAAAAAGCAAAACAACAAAAATAGCAAACAAAACCAAACCATAGAGAACTGCTGCTCTGTGGTTACCTGGAATCATTGGCATCTATGGGACTAATCTTCTCTATCTGCAAAATCACACCTTACCACACTTATCTCCCTTGGATAGCTACAAGACAAACTCCACAGCAGAAATAAGCTCTAGGATCAGAAGGCAGAACCTGTTTTCCTGCTTGTGCTGCTTTCCCTGACCCATCTGGGCTTCAGGTTCTTTTGGTGTACTTGAACTCACTGTAGACCCTGCTTCTCCTGCTTGCAGATGTGTTTGTCCACCCCATCCAGGATTTTGTGTACCTTGGGTTTTTCCTGCTGCCTGCTGAAATATGGTCCTTGTCAGGTGATTTTAACCGATAGAGACTTTACCAATCTTAGGAAAAGAAAGACGAGAACCAGGCTTGGGGACAGAGGTACCTATTCCTACAGAGTCCTGAATCCCTGTGGCCCTCCTTTGTCTGGACCTGTCTACTCTCTGCCTTAGACCTCATGAGGTTTCCTAATAGTCTATTCTATTTTTAGGGTACAGGATTTGCAAGTGAGTTAAGGTATGTATTTTTTGAATGACTAATATTCAATTCTCATATATATTCCATCTATTTACTGATTTGGAATATCTGTCAAATATTTCTTTAATTTGGCCCCAACCCTCTGATCTAATACCCCTACATGATGTGAGCTAATTGCCCATTATGGACTCATTTAAAAGTTCTTTGCTGTTTGGTGTGTCTTGTAGCTGGTGAAATAAACCTTTTTATTTTGGGGACGCGGGGGAGTTGACAACATTCAGAACGGTCATTCCTTTTTAACTGAGATTTTTCTCCCCCAGCATTTAATTATGAAATATTTTCAAGTATATGGTAAAATTGAAAATAGTTTACAGTGAATACCCATTTTTCCACAGCCTAGATTCTACCATTATTCTGTTTTATTTATTGTGAATCTCTTCATCTTTCCCTTTATTCAGTCATTAAGTGGAATTTTTAATTTAAACTTTACCAACCAACTCTACCAAAATGAAAAGAAAAAAATTTTAACTAGGAGAATTTTCATGCAGAAAATAACACCTAAGTTAGTAAATGCTTCTCTGCATTACTTAAACCTTCCGAAGCAAAATATTGATGTCAAAATATGCCATTTAGACATCTAGTGCAAGGATGGTGCATTTTGGCATTAGCTCTCTCTCTTCTTTTTCTTGATTTATAGTAAGGATCTGCACATTTACTGATTTTTTTTTTTCTGGAAACTAGCCAGATGTCCTAAGACACTGACATTAAAAAGTTATTAAGAGCAGCTGAATCAATTTTAGGCAAGCGCCAAGGTGCTTGGATTTTCCTGAAGAGAAGAATTGTTTGACCCTTTCAAACAATTAAAAAATATATAAATCTGAACTTTGGTTTTGCAGTAAGAATTAAGTTTATAGGAAAAAAAAATAACCTTGCTTGGGTTCTTCTAATTGGTCTTTTGAAAAATTGTCAAAATTGTTCATCTTTTAGAATTTGGGAAAATAACAAATTTCAGAGAATAATTGAAGCCTATTTAGTTCATTAAGGTTTATCTTGTCTTAATATTCCAATTTCTCCAAGAGTCCGGCTATAGTGGTAGTTTCTTGAAAGATTCCCCAGTGTCTGTTTTGCTATCTTTTTCTAGTAAGCTATTATATGTAAACTATTATATACACAAGCTTATAAATTCTCTATAATTAAAACAAGAAAATAAGATTGGGGGATGGTTTTATGACATCTGCTTCAAATTTAGTTTGCTTTATTTTGCAATTAAGTTTAGAGCTTTCTTTTTTTTTTTTTTTGAGTTGGAGTCCCACTCTGTCACTCAGACTGAAGTGCAGTGGCCACTCCCAGCCACTGCAGCCTTGACCTGCTGGGCTCCAGCGATCCTTCCACCTCAGCCTTCCAAGTAGCTGAAACTACAGGCGCGCGCTACCACACCCGGCTGATTTTTGCTTTATTGTAGAGATGAGGTCTCGCCAAGTTGCCCAGGCGGGTCTCGAACCCGTGGGCTCAGGCAATCCACTCACCTCAGCCTTGACAATTTGAGGAACTCACATTTTCTTCATTTCGTCAACATAATTTCAGATGCCAGTGGCCATTGGTTTCCCAAATGTATTGCATATTTATATTATTTGTACAAAACAAGCTGACTTTTTTTTAACTATTTTATTTCCTAGAAAAGTGATTTAAATGGAAATAAAATGTATTCATCCTTCAATAATTGTAACTTAAAAGACATACCAGCAAGAAAGTATTTCCCTTTCTAAAGTGCTGATTTCAAGATTCTATTCATATTATAGTGAGGTTACTGGATAAAAGGGCAAATTTCAATCTTTCTTCCTTGTTAGGAAATCTTATATTTCTAAATAACCTAGATCTGGCAGACACTGAAACAAGAAGGTCACAAGATATTCATTTAGGTGGCCTTGTAATTAAATCTAACCTATGAAACAAAAGAAGATAAATTGCCAATAGACCTGAAAATTACAGTGGCTATTTAACTATATTATAAATATAAAATATAGACTCAGTTGATGTTTCTTAAAAGTAAAAGAGCACTTTACCATTGTCTTTGTGTTTTAAAAACCATCATGGATCTGGCTTTCTGATACTTCCCTCTGAGTTGATATTCAATCTCTGTTGTTAAGAGGAACGATTACCATCAGACCACAGGATGTGAGAATTGTCTGACCAACTCAGATATCCAAATTAGCAACTTCTTTGGGTAACTTAATATTCTCTATCTGCCCATTAGTCTTCATTTTAAAAGCTGGGTACTTTTCTTTTTAATTTGGTGAAAAATAAAAACCATTTCTTCTTAAGGGAAAAACACAATGTAAAATTCTTGGAACTCTGAATAAGACCAGGAGAAAATCATTCTGGTCCACCATGTGGTTGCAGCTTGCCCCTTCATTGGATGATTCTTGTCATAATGGCTTCATAAGTTTGGCTGGCACAGGTAGAGGGACAGGCTGTTGGCATTTGAGCCTGTTGCGTTTGTCCTTGAAAGTAAGAGTAGACTTTTCTTCTCTAATTTCTTTAGCTCTCAGTTGCTTCATCTGAAAAATAAAGCAGATGGAACAAGAGCAGCCCTTTTATTTCTAAAGGTCTTTCATTTTTTTTTTCCAAAATGTGTTGCTCAGTCTGGGCTTATATACAATGCATTTTATAAAGAAATCATCTTATATTTTGACTTTCAGTGTAGATAAAAGCAAAAACAATTATCTCTTTGAAAACATAAAACTCTCCATATTTCCTTTAGTTATACCTTGCAACCATCAGAGTGGATGGATCTCTGCAAATGTTTCTAGGTGACATGTGTCCATGAACTCTGATTTAAACAATCCATTTTCTACAAGGGATTTCTAAAGTTAATTTGATTATGTGGTTGACGGAATATGACAAGAAGTCTCTTCTTCCAGTTAAGCAACACAAATTAGACTAGATGGCTATGACTTTCAAGAATACATCTTTCAGGTCTTAGTAGAGACAGCAGTAGAAGGTACAGGGGCTGAGAAAAGAAAGAGAAAATCTTTAATAAGCTTTCAGCTTTAATTTTACATCTGTGTCAAATTTCCATTTTAAAAAGAAAAATTCTGTGGTCATGGATATTCCTTTTTTGTTTCTATTCATGTGAGTCTCTATATGACAAATTTATCCCTATTAATTCCAGGACCTGACTTCCAGTCTATTTGGACCTGAGCTCGAATGTCTTGATCACAAACGACTTACGGCTAAAATCAAAAGTGTTAGCCTTTGTGAGAAAGAAATCTGTGGTGCTGAAAAGATGTTTTATTCTGGGGTGGCGTGTGGTCACAGCTTTGGCTCTTATTGGATGATTCTTGTCAAATGGTCTCACAAGTTTTAACCTAAGTAGGTAAAGCGTCTGTATTAGTGGTTCTGTTGAATTTATGCTACAAAGTAGGCACAGAGGTTCCTTCTTGAGTGAATAGTTGGAAAGACAGTAGTTCTGGGCTTCCACAGAGGACAAAAGGTGACTGCAGTTGGAACACTTAGGGATAGAAAGTCTTGTGTTCATAGATATTTAAAAATTTCCCACTTAAACAATTCAGTACTTTGTGTGCTGTTTTCCAGAATTTTTGATATACAAACCTAAGAAACATAAACCCTCATTCCCTATCTCATCAGAAAAGTACAGGATTGAGAAGAAAAGGTTATATTTGATAGGCAAGATGGCACTTTTGTACAGTTCTTGGAGAGTGTGTCAGCTTCTTGGTTGTGTGATAAGAGGATTTTGTCCTGTTGTGTGTCATCCTTTATTATTGTGGTACCTGATAAAGGAGACAACATGGCACAAGATTCTTGGAAATGACATTAACTGTAGATTTGTAGCATGTATCAATAAAGGTGTATCCATTTTCAAACACTGTCCTAAAACCACTTT
>NW_007244225.1:0-2950 GCF_000164805.1 Carlito syrichta
GTAACCTAGTTAAGTCAACTGGCTAGACAGCTGGCTAGCTGTGTAGCTACCTAGTTATGTCAGCTGTCCAGTCAGCTGGCTAGCTAGTGAAGTAACCTAGTTAAGTCAGCTGGCTATACACCTGGCTAGTTAGGTAGCTAGCTAGTTATGTGAGCTGTCCAACCAGTTGGCTGTCTAGTTAAGTCAAATACTTAGGTCAGCTGGCTAGCCGGCTGACTACCTAGGTAGCTTGCTACTTAAGTCAGCTAGGTAGACAGCAGGCTATCTAGTTAAGTCACCTACTTAAGTCAGCTGTCCAACCAGCTGGCTACCTCTTTAGCAAGCTAATTAATTCAGCTGACTAGCAAGCAGGCCAGCTACTTAAACCAGCTAGTTAAGATGGCTGGCTTGCCAGCTGGCTAGCTAGGTAGCAAACTAGTTAAGTCTGCTGGCTAGCCAGCTGGCTAGCTATATGTCAACTACTTAATTCATCTGGATTCCTAGCTGGGTAGCTTGGTAGATAGCTAGTTAAGTCAGCTGGCTAGCCACCAGCCTAGCTAGTGTTGTCAGCTAGTTATGTCAGCTTGCTAACCAGCTAGCTAAATTGTTATGCCAGCTAGTTGAGTCAGCTGGCTAACCAGCTGGCTAGCTGGTTAAGTCAGCTAATTCATTCAAGTGGCTAGCCAACTGGCGAGCTATATAGCTCACTACTTTAGTCAACTGACTAGACACCTGGGTACCCTGTTGTCAACTAGTTAAGTCAGCTGGCCAGCCACCTGGCTGGTTAGGTTGCTAGCTAATTAAGTCAGCTGGCTAGTTCACTGACTACCTAGTTAAATCAGCGAGTTAAGTGACCTGGCTAGACAACTGGCTAAGTAGGTGGCTAGCTAGTCAAGCCAGCTGGCTAACCAGATGACTAGTTAAGTCTGCTATTTAAGTCAGCTAGTTAGCCGGCTGGTTGGCAGGCTTGTCAGTTTTGTGGCAAGCTAGTTAAACCAGCTGGCTAGATAGCTGACTAGCAGGGTGGCTGGCTAGTTAAGCCAGTTGGCTATCTGACTGTCCAGCCAGCAGGCTGCCTAACTAAGCCAGCTGCCTAGCCAGTTGGCCAGCCCACTAGCTTTCTATCTGGCTCCCTAGCCAGCTAGCCAGCCTGGTATCTAGCTAGTTAAGCTAGATGGCTAGCTCTGTAGCCAAACATTTGGCTAGCTATTTAAGTCATCTGGCTAGCCAGCTATCCAACCAATTTGCTAGTAAGCAACTTAATTCAGCTAGCTATACAGCTAGCTAGTTAAGTCAGCTAGCAAGTCAGCTAACTCTTCAGCTAGATTGTTAAGTCACCTGGCTATTCACCTTGCTAGTCATCTAGCTAGCTGGACAACTAGATAGTTAAGTCAGCTATCCATCTAACTAGCCAGTTAGCTAGCTATTTAAGTCAGCTAGCTAGACAGCTAGATAGCTTGTTTGGTATCCAGTTATGTCAGATAGATAGCTAGCTAGCTAGTCAGCTACATAGCTAAGTCAGCTGGCAAATCAGCTAGTTACTTAGCTAACTAGTTGGTTGGCAACTCAGCTCGCTGGTCAGCTGACTAATGGGATTGCTCACTTTCTATCAGGTCAGCTAACTTGTTGGCTCACTCGCCTGCCAACTAGTCAGCAAACTAGTCACCTTGCTCGCCAGCCAACAGGTCAACTAACTTGTCAGTTCGCTCACAGGCCAACAGGTCAGCTAACTAGTCAGCTTCCCCACCGACTAGTAAAGTCAGCTCATGGGTTGGCTCACTCGCCAGTTGACTAGTTAAGGCAGCTCACCCTTTGACTCAGTGGCAGGCTTACTAGTTAACTCAGCTCACCTGTTGGCTCAGTCTTCGGTCAACTAGTTAAGTCTTCTGAGCTGTTGGCTCACTTGCAAGCAGACTAAATTCAGCCAACCAGTCAGTTCACTCGCCGGTTGATTAGTTAAGTCAGCTGACAGTTTGGCTCACTCGCTGGCCAACTAGTTAAATCAGCTGACAAGTCGGTTCACTCGCCGACTGACTAGTTAACTCAACTGACAATTCAGCTCACTCACCGGTCCACTTGTTTAGTCATCTCACCTGTTGGCTCACAAGCAAGCTGACTAGTTAAGTCAGCTAAATGCTCAGCCTACTAGACGGCCAACTAGTTGAGTTAGCTAAACCATCGGTCTACCAGTCAGCCAACTTGTCAGCTGATAAGTTACCTCAGCTAACTTGTAAGCCTACTAGTTAGACCAGTTAAATAGTTGGTCAAAAGACGGCCGAATAGTTAGTTCAGCAAACCAGAATGCCAACTCATTAACCAAGCTAACTAGTGGGCCAACTCCTCAGTCAACTAATTGACCCAGCAAACTAGTTGGCCATCTAATCGGCTGACATGTTAAGCCAGCTAACTAGTTAGCTAATTAGTAAAGTCAGCTAGTTATTCATCTAGTTAAATACCTAGCTAACTTTTTAATTCAGGTAGTTAAGTCAGCTAGTTAACTAGTTAATTCAGCTAGCTAAGTAGTTAATTCAGCTAGGTAAGTAAGTTAGTTAGGTCAGCTTTCTTATGTTGTCAGCTGGTTAAGACAGCTAGCTTGCTAGTTAGCTAACAGGTTAAGTCAGCAGGTTGTGTCAGATAGTTAGCTAGTTAAATGAAGGATTAAATAAGCTGGTTGAGTCAGCTAACTAGTTAGTTAGCAAACAGGTTGAGTTGGTTGGTTGAGTAAGCTAGATAGCTAGTCAACTAATTAGTCAAGTCAACTGGATGAATCAGATTGCTAGTTAGTTAGTTAACGAGTTAAGTAAGCTGGTTGAGTCAGCTAGCTAGTTTGTTAGTTAATGAGTTAAATCAGATAATTAAGAAATGTAGCTAGTACGTTAAATAAGGAATAAGCTAACTAGCTAGATAGCTGGTTAATTCAGCTGGTTAGCCAGTTGGCTAGCAATTTAAGTCACCCTTAAGTTAGCTCACT
>NW_007244226.1:0-732 GCF_000164805.1 Carlito syrichta
AAAAGGAAAAGAACTCAAGGAAGTTCCAGTTACTTGAAAGGCTGAGTTGGAAGGATCGCCTGAGCCCAGCAGGTCAAGGCTGCGGTGGCCGGGAGCGTGCCACTGCCCCTCCCCCCGGCCTGGGCGTGCCCTCCAGCCAGGATGAGAGAGTGAGACAACTCAAAAAAAGAGCTCAAGGAGACCCTGAGCATCAACACGGCACATCTCATCCTCTCTAGACAGCCCCAGATGTCGGAAGGGGTCAGAGCGCACCCCCTCTGCTCTCAGGGGCACCCCACTTCCCACACCTCGGGGAACCAGGCGGAAGGCGGACGCCAGGGGTGGCATCTCTGCCTACGAGCCTAAGCTCCTCGGGATCCTCTGGCGATCGTCCTGTCCCTCCCTGCAGGAGAAGGTCGGCCCGAGGCTGCTTCGCTCTCCCGGGCTGCACGTCGAGTCGCCAGATCTCTCCGCCCTGCGCGGCGGCCACACCGAGCACCCAACCTGGGGCAGGGAGCAACGGTCACTTCCCCGCCCCCCTGGCGCAGTATGCAAATCTGAGCACCACCAGGAAGTGGCTGGGACCTCTCGGCGGAGCCTCGAGGCAGCCAGTTCCTCTTCCGCTGCGCCGGGCAGCGCCGCCACCGCACGCTCCCCAGACGTGGCGCCTCTGGGCTGACGCGCCGCAGCCTCCAGCCCCTGACGGCAAGGCGCCTGCAGCCCCATGCCGCGCGCGCCCCTTCCCGGCCCGGA
>NW_007244227.1:0-871 GCF_000164805.1 Carlito syrichta
ATAGGGCAGAAGCACCATCAAGCTGGGCACTCAAGCTGTCTTCTGGAAATGAATTTCTGTGCCTATCTGCACTGCTTTCTGCTTGGGGGTAGGGGTCTCCAGTAACTTCTAAGGTGGCACCTACACTGGCTGCTGTCCAAGCAACTCTAGTGACTGCTGTGGGCAGGGGGGGTTGGGGGGAAACGTATCAGGTGCTTATTGGTTAATACAGGCTTGCCCAGTGAATACTTTGCAAAAGAACTTCTTCCAGCGTCTGCTGAAATTGCCTCCTCTATAAGCCCCACCAGCCTCCTGTGCAGTTGTTATAACAGTGAGGACAACATTGAAGATGAAAATAAAAAGTAAGGAGACATAAAGCCTGTTTCATAATAAAGCATTGAATATTACAACACAGGCCCATTTTCTCAGTACATGCTAAGTTCTAGGTGCCGTTCTAAGCCAATATTCCTGTCATGGATACACGTTGCCTCCCATCTTTTTTTTGGGGGGGGTCAGAATGTCACTCTGTGGCCCACTCACTGCCACTGCAGCCTCGACCTGCTGGGCTCAGGTGATCCTTCTACCTCAGCCTTCCAAGTAGCTGAAACCACAGATGTGCACCACCATGCCTGGCTAATTTTTTGATTTATTGCAGAGATGAGGGCTCACCAAGTTGTCCAGGCTGGTTTCAAACCTCTGGAACTCAGGTAATTCTCTCACCTCGGCCTCCCAAAGTACTGAGATTACAGGGGTGAGCCACTGCTTCTGGCCGCCTCCCATCTTTTAAGGATGATAGTGCAGAGAAGAACATGGAAGATTGTTTTTTTTTTTTAGTCAGAAATACTGAAAGATTTCTTGCAGCTGTCTAGTTTCCTGATACTTCAATTGTGAA
>NW_007244228.1:0-766 GCF_000164805.1 Carlito syrichta
GCCAACTGAATTAACTAGCTAGTTACCTAGCTAGCCAGCTGGCAAAGCCAGTCATCTTTTCTAGCTGTCTTAAATAGCTAGCAAGCTGGATGTACACCTGACATAACTTGCTATCTACCTAGCTATCCAGCTGTCTAGTCAGCTCACTTAACTAGGTTACTTAACTACCTAGCCAGCTGTCTATTTAGATGTCTAGCTGACATAATGATCTATCTGACTAGCTAGCTGATGACCTAGCTGACTTAACTAGCTAGTTGACTAGCAAGCTGACTAGCTAGACACCTATCTGTCTAGCTAGCCACCTAACAGACCAGCCTGATAACGAGCCATCTCTACTTGCCAGGCACCTAACTAGCCAGCTGGCTGACCAGCTGTCTTATCCAGCTGACTTAACTAGATAGCCATCTGGCTAGCAAGCTGGCTTAACTAGCTATCCATTTTGCTAGGTAGCTGGCTAGCCAGCTAACTTAACTCACTGACATAACTAGCTATCTACCTAGCTAACTAGTTTGCTAGCCACTTGAACTAACAAGCTGAACTAACCTGCTAGCCAGATGGTAAGCCAGCTCACTCAACTAGCTGACTTAAATAGTTAGCCAGCTGGCTAGCCAACTGCCTTAATAGTTGACATCTCTAGCTAGACAGGTGGCTAGCCAGCGGACTTAAATAACTCGATACTTACATATCCCGCTGGTTTCCCAGCTGACTTAACAACCTAGCTTCCTAGCAAACCAGCTGGCTAGCGAGGTGAGTTAACTAGGTGACT
>NW_007244229.1:0-2319 GCF_000164805.1 Carlito syrichta
TAGATAGTTAAGTCAGCTAGTTAAGTCAGCTGGCTAGCTAGTTAAGACAGTTATTAAGACATCTGTATAGCCAGATGCCTAGCAGGGTTACTAGCTAGTTAAGGCAGTTATCTAGCCAGCTGATTAGCTAGTTAAGTAACCTAGTTATGTCAGCATGCAGGACAGCAGGTTATCTAGGTAGGTAGGTAGCTAATTCAGCTACCAAGCCAGTGGATTATGTAGGTCAGTAGCTAGTTAAGTCAGCTGGCTAGCAATCAAACTATCTAGTTATGTCAGCTAGTTAAGACTGCTGTCTATCCAGCTGCCTAGCCAGGTAGCTAGCTAGTTACGTCTGCTGGCTAGCCAGCTGTCTACTTTTATAAAGTCAGGTAGTTAAATTTGCTGGCTAGGCTACCAGCTACATATGTAGCTAGGAAATTAAGTCAGCTGACTAGCCAGCTGGACAACTAGTTAAGTCAGCAAATTTAGTCAGCTGGCTAACTAGCTGGCTAGCTAGTTAATTCAGCTAGTTAATTCATTTGTCTGGCTAGCTGGTTAAAAAGCTAGTTACATCAGATTGGTAGCCTGCTGGTTTCCTAGTTATTTCAGTTAGTTAAGTCCTCTAGCTAGTTAGGAAGCTAACTAGTTAAGTAAGCTAGCTATATCAGCTAGCTAGATATATGTCAGTTAGTTAAGAAAATTAGCTACATGTTAGCTAGTTAAGTAGTTAGCTAGTTAAAAGAGCTAGTTAAGTCAGTGGCTAGCTATGTAGCTAGCCAGTAAATTTAGATAGTTAAGTCAGCTTGCTAGCCAGTTAAGTCATCGATTTAAGTCAGCTTTCTAGCCACCAGCCTAGCAGGATAGCAAGCTAGTAATGTCAGCAGGCTAACCAGTTAGCTAGCTAAATCATCTCTAAGTCAACACGCTGGACAGCAGTTTAGCTAGGTAGTTAGGTAGTTAAGTCACTTGCAAGCCAGTATGCTATGTAGGTATGTAGCTAGTTTATTCAGCTGGCTAGCCATCAGGTGTCTAGTTATGTCAGCTAGATAAGTCAGCTGGCTATTCCCCTGTCTAGCTAGGTAGCTAGCTAGTTAAGACTTCTGGCTAACCAGCTGGCTACTTCGTTAAGTCAGCTAGTTAAGTCAACTGGGTAGCCTGATGGCTAGTTAGGTAGCTGGGCAAATAATTCAGTTGGTGAGCCAGTTGGCTAGCTAGTTAATTCGGTTAGTTAAGTCAGCTGACAAGCAAGCATGTTAGCTACGTAGCTAGCTAGTTATGTCAGCTGTCTAGCCAGCTGACTAGATAGTTAACTGACCAAGTTAGTCAGCTGACTAGCCAGCTGGCTAGGTAGGTAGCTTGCCAGTTAAGTCAGATCGCTTGTCAGCTTGCTAGCAAGATAAGTCTCCTAGTTAATCAGCTGGATGTACAGCTGGCTTGCTATATAGCAAGCTAGTTAATTCAACTGGCTAGAAAGCAAGCTAGCTAGTTAAAACTGGTAGTGAAGTCACCTGGCTAGCCAGCTGACTAGCTAGCTAGTGACCTAGTTAAGTCAGTTGGCTATCCAGCTGGCTAGCTTATAAAGTCAGCTAGTTAAGAAAGCTTGCTATCCAGATGGCTAGAGAGGTAGAGAGCGAGTTAAATCAGCCTGCTAGTCAGCTGAATTACTAGTAATGGTAGCTAATATAGTCACCTCGCTGGCCAGCTGTCTAGCTCATTAATCAACTAGTTAAGTCAGCTGGCTAACCAGCTGGCTAGTTAGTGAATTCACCTCATTAAGTCAGTTGACTAGCCAGCTCGCTAGCTAGTTAAAAAGCTAGTTAATTCAGATGGCTAGACAGCTTTCTGCCTATTTATTTCAGCTAGTAACGTCAACTGTCTAGCTATGTAGCCAGCCAGTTAAGTCAGCTAGCTAAGTCGGCTTGCTTGCTAGATAGCTAGCTAGGAAGCTAGCTAGTTATTTCAGCTAGTAAATCAGCTGGTTAGCTCAGTAGCTAGTTAGTTAAGTCAACTAGTTTTGTCAGCTGGCTAGCTAGTTAAGTCAGCTAGTTAAGTCAGCTGGCTAGCCAACTGACTAGCTGGTGAAGTTAGTTAAGTTAGCTGGCTTGGAAGCTGGCTAGTTAATTAAGTCACCTAGTTAACTCACCTCACTAGCCAGCTGATTTGCTAGGAAGCTAGGTTGTTAAGTCAGCTGGGAAACCAGCGGGATATGTAGGTATCTAGTTATTTAAGTCCACTGGCTAGCCACCTGTCTAGCTAGAGATGTCAACTATTAAGGCAGTTGGCTAGCCAGCTGGCTAACTATTTAAGTCAACTAATTGAGTGAGCTGGCTTACCATCTGG
>NW_007244229.1:2512-4038 GCF_000164805.1 Carlito syrichta
TAAGCCGGCTGGCTAGCCAGCAGGCCAGCCACTACTTGGCTAGCTGGCTCCCTAGCTAGCTAGACAGCCAGGTAACTAGCTAGTTAAGCCAGATGGCTTGCAGTCTACACAAACATGCAGCTAGATATTTAAGGCAGCTGGCTAGCCAGCTATCCATCCAACCTGCTAGTCAGCTAGTAAAGTCAGCTAAATATCCAGCTAGACAGTTGTCAGCTAGCAACTTAGCTAACTATTCAGCTAACTAGTTAAGTCAGCTAACTATACAGCTTGTTAGTCAGCTAGCTAGCTGGTCAACTAGATAGGTAAGTCAGCTAGCCAGCTAACTAGCCAGTTAGCTAGTTAGTTAAGTAACCTAGTTAAACAGCTAGATAGCTTTTTTGCTATCTAATTATGTCAGCTGGATAACCAGCTAACTAATCAGCTAGCTAGTTAAGTCAGCTAGCAAATCAGCTTGTTATTTAGCTAACTAGTTGGTATAAACTCAGCTAGCTGGTCATCTAACTAGTGGGCTCGCATGCTTCCCATCAGTTCAGCTTATTAGTCAGCTCCCTTGCCTGCCAACCGGTCAGCAATTGAGTCAGCTAGCTCACCAGCCAACAGGTCAACGAACTTGTTGGCTTGCTGACAGCACAACAGGTTAGCTATCGATTCGGTTTGCTCATCAGCCGACTAGTTAAGTCAGCTCAACAGTCGTTTCATTCGCCACCTGATGAGTTAAGGCAGCTCACAGATTACATCACTCACTGGCCGACTAGTTAAGTTGGATCACAGGTCGGCTCACTTGCCAGCCTACGAGTTAAGTCCTCTGACCATTCGGCTCACTCACCAGTCAACTAAAGTCAGCTGACTAGTCAGCTCACTTGCTGGCCGACTAGTTAAATCAGCTGACCAGTCGGCTCCCTCACCAGATGACTAGTTAAGTCAGTTGACCTGTTGGTTCACTCGCCAGACAATTAGTAAAGTCAGTTCACCTCTTGGGTTGCTTACAGGCCGACTAGTTAAGTCAACTAACTAGTCAGCCACCTAGTCAGCTAACCAGTAAAGTTAACTAACCAATCTGCCTAACAGTCGGGCAACTTGTCAGCCGACAAATTAGCTTACCTAACTAGTTGTTGACAAGTTAGGTCATCAAACTATTCAGCCAAATAATCGGCCGACTAGTTAGGTCAGCATACCAGAAATCCAAATAGTTAAAATAACTGACTAGTGGGCCAACTTATCAGTCAACAATCTAACCCAGCTAACTAGTTTGCAGACTAGTCAACCAACATGTTAAGCCAGCTAACAAGTCGGTCGTGTAGTTAGCCAACGTGTTAAAACTGCTAACTATTCTGCCAACTCATCAACCAACAAGTTAAGTCACCCAGCTAACTCGTTAAACAACTAGTTAAGTCAGATAGTTAACTCACCTACCAACTAGTCAAAAGAGGTAGCTCACTCATTAACCAACTCATTAAGTCGGCTAGCTGTCAGCTAGCTAACCAGCTAGATAGCTAGGTCAGCTAGCTAACTCAGCTAGCTCACTA
>NW_007244230.1:0-1104 GCF_000164805.1 Carlito syrichta
CCCAACTGGCTTTACTAGATAACCACTTAGCTAGCCAGCTGGCTAGACAGCTCACTTAACTCGCTGACTTAACTAGCTAGCCGGTCAGCAAGCCAGCTGACATAATTAGCCAGCCACCTACCTAATCAGGAAAATAACCAGCCAGTTGTTTAGCCACTTGAATTAACTAGCTGACTTAACCAGCTAGCCAGCTGGCTGGCCAGCTGATTGAACTAACTGACATAACTAGTTAGCCCACTGACTAGCCAGGTGACAACTAGCTGACACCTCTAGTTAGTCAGGTGTCTAGTCACCTGACATAACTGGATAGCTACCTACTGGCTTACCAGCAGATTTAACTACCTAGCTACCTACCTAATAAGTTGGCTAGCAAGCTGAGTTAACTAGGTGACTTAACTAGTTAGCTAGTTGGCTACTGAGCTACCTTAACTAGCTAGATACCAAGCTAGGCAGCTGGGTACCCTGCTGACTTAACTAGATGACTTAACAAGCTAGCTACCTAGTTAGACTGCTGAATTTACTAGCTGAAATAACTAGCTATCTACCTAGCTAGATATCTTGGTAGAAAACCAACTTAACTTGTTGACTTAACATGGTAGCTAGCTGACATAAATAGCTGACTTAACTAGCTAACTACCTAACTAGCCAACTAACTAAACTACCTTAAATAACTAGCTAGCCTGCAGTCTAGCCATCTGTATTAACTAGCTTTTTACTAAGTAGGGAGATGGCTAACCAAATGACTTGAGGTGACTTACCTAGCTATCCAGCTGGTTAGCCACCTGACAACTAGTTGATTAATGAGTTTGGCAGCTCACCAGCCAGGTGACTTAACTAGATGACCTAGCTAGATATCCAGTTGGATAGTCAGCTGACTTAACTAGTGCTCTAACTCTAGCCAACTGAATAGCCATCTGACCTAACTAGCTGACTTAATTAGCTAGCCATCTGGCTAGCCAACTGACTTAACTAGGTCACTAACTAGGCAGCCAGCTGGTTATCCACCTGACTTAACTAGCAGTCTTAGTTAGCTGGCCTGCTTACTAGCCATTTGAATTAACTAGCTTGATACATAGCTAGTTAGCTGGCTATCCAGTGAATTGA
>NW_007244231.1:0-7239 GCF_000164805.1 Carlito syrichta
TCTGAATTATATCATTAGATAACTATTTAACTAGTTGAATAACTAGCTGACTTAAGTAATTAGCTAAGTAGTTAGGTAGGAGACTTAAATAGCTGACTTAAATAGTTAGCTAACTAGTGAGCTAGCTGGATTAGCTAGCCGACTCAGCTAGCTAGCTAGTTAGGTAGCTGACTTAGCTAGCTAACTTGACTAGTTGACTCACTAGATAGCCAGATGACTTAATGAGTTAGTTAATGAGTAGATAACTTTCTTAACTAGTTGGTAAATGAGTTAGCTAGCCGACTTAACTAGTTGGTTAATGAGTTAGCTAGGTGACTTAACTTGTTGGCTAATGTGTTGGCCGACTAGTTAGCTGGTTTAATACATTGGCTGAATACTCGGACTACATGTTAGCTTACTTAACAAGTAAGCCGACTAGTTGGCCGACTGTTTAGCTGGGTTAACTAGTTGACTGACGAGTTACCACCCTAGTAATCTCAGTTAACTAGTTGGCTTGGTAGTTTGCTGTCCTAACAAGTCGACCAATTTTTGGCCGACTAGTTAGCTGACTTAATTAGATGATCGACTAGTTATCTGACCTAATTTGTTGGCTGACATGTAGGCCCACTAGTGAGACCATTGGTTAGACTACTTAACTACTTGACTGGCTAGTATGCTGACAGGTTAGCTGACTTACCTAGTTATGCAGGCAAGTGAGCCGACAGATGAGGTGACTTAACTAGTCGGCCAGCGAGTGAGCCGACTTGTGAGCTGGCTTAACTAGTTGTACGGTGAGTGACCCGATCAGTGAGGTGACTGAACTAGTCAGTTGGTGAGCAAGCCTACTAGTTAGCTGACTTGTTGACCTGCGAGCGAGCTTACAATTTAGTTGACCTGTTGGCTGGCAATTGATTCAACAAGTTTGCTGACTGGTTGGCAGGCTTGCAAGCCAAATAGTGAGCTGACCTGATGGAAAGCGAGGAGACAACTTGTTAGCTGACCAGCTAGCAGAGTTGCTAGCTGACTAGTTAGCGAAGTAACTCTCTGAATGGAAGCTGACTTAACTAGATAGCTGACTAGCAAGCTGGCTATCTAGTTGACATAACTAGCTAGCAGAGAAGCTATCTAGCTGTCTTGCTAGCTGACTTAACTAGCTAGCTAACTGGCTAGATAGCTGGCTAGCTTACTTAACTATCTAGCTGAGTAGATAGCTGACTAGCTAGTTGACTTACTAGCTAGCTGTCTTAACTAGTTGACTAGTTGGTTGGCTAGCTGACTAGCCAGCTGACATAACTAGATACCTACCTGTTTTGCTAGATGTGCAGCCAGCTGGATTAAATAGCTAGATACCTGGCTGGCTAGCTTTCTAGGCAGCCAGCCAGCTAGCTAGTGGGCTGGACACCTGGCTAGCCAGCCTGCTTAAATAGCAAGACACCTGGCTCGACAATGTGGTAGCCAGCCATCTTAACTAGGCAGCCACCCTGCTGGTTAGCCGGCTAGACAGCCAGCTTAACTAGGTGGCCACTTATATGACCAGCCTGCTAACTAGCTGGCTTATCTTGCCAGGCCCCTAGCTAGCCAGCTGGCTAATCAGCTGACTTAAGTAGCTGACTTAACTAGATAGCCATCCAGCTAGCCAACTGCATTACCTAGCTAGCCACTGAGATAGCCAGCCGTCTAGCCAGCTAACATAACTCACTTTATCAACTAGCTAGCCAGCCGGATAGTCACCTGACAATAGATAGCAACCTACATAGTCAGGTAGCTGGCCAGCTGACTTAACTTGCTGACTTAACCATTTAGTCAACTGGCTAGCCAGCTGAATTAACTGCTGATCTACCTAGCTAGTCAGTTCGCTAGCCACTTGAATTTACTAGCTGACTTAACCAGCTAGCCAGCTGGCTAGTCACCTTACTCAACTAGGTGACATAACTAGTTAGCAAGCTGGCTAGCTAACTGATTTAACTAGCTGACATCACTAGCTAACCAGGTGGAAAACCAGAAGACTTAACTAGCTAGCTACCTACGTATCCTTCTGGCTTGCCAGCTGACTTAAATACCTAGCTACCCACCCAACCATCTGGCTAGTGAACTGACTTAACTAGGTGACTTAACTACCTAGCCACCTGGCTAGCCAACTGAGTTAACTAACTAGATACCCAGCTAGGCAATTGGCTACCCAGCTGACTTAACTAGCTTACATAACTAGCTAGCCAGCTGACTTAACTAGCTGACGTAATTAGCTAGCTACCCAGCTAACATAAAGCTGAATTTACTAACTGAAATAACTAACTAGCTACCTAGCTAGATACCTAGCTAGCTAACCAACTTAACTAGCTGACTTAACTAGCTATGTAGCTGACACAACTAGCTGACTTAAATAGCTAGCTACCTAGCTAGCCAGTTGACTTAACTAGCTGAAATAACTAGCTAGCCAGTTGTCTAGCCATCTGAGTTAACTAGCTTTTTTACTAGTTAGCAAGCTGTCTAGTGAACTGACTTAATGAGGCAACTTAACTAGCTAGTCAGCAGGTTAGTCAGCTGACTTCACTCGTTGAATAATGAGCTAGGCAGCTGGCCAGCCAGGTGACTAAACTAGCTGACTTAACTAGATATCCAGATCACTGGAAGCTGACTAAACTAGCTCTCTAGCTCTCTAGCCACCTGGATAGCCAGCTGACCTAACTAGCTGACTTTAACAGCAAGTAAGCAGGCTAGATAGCTGCCCTAAATACCTGGCAACCTATGTAGCCATGTGGCTTGCGAGCTGACTTTCCTAACTGACTATAGCTAGCTAACTGGCTAGCCATCTCACTTAACTAGCTAGCTACATAACTAGCCAGCAGGCAAGCTTGCTGATTTAACTAACTGACTTGAATAGCTAGCCTTCTGTCTAGCAAGTTAACTAATCTTGCTAGCTACCTATCTAGCCTGCTGACTAGACAACTGACATAACTAGCTTACTTAACTCACTAATTAGTTACACAGCTGATTTGAATCACTGACATCACTAGTTAGCCAGGTAATGATCTAGCTGAATTAACTAGCTAGTTACCTACATTGCCAGTTGGCTTTCCAGCTCTCTTAACTAGCTGAATTAACCAGATAGCCAGCTAGTTAGCCAACTGACTTAATTGGCACACTACCAAGCTAGCAAATTGCCTAGCCAGTTGACATAACTAGCTGAATTAACAAGCTATCTAACTAGCTAGCCAGCTGACTTAAAGAGTTAGCTAACTAGCTAGCTACCTAGCTAGCCAGTGACTTAAGAAATTAGCTAACTACGTAACTACCTAGCTAACAAGCTGACTTAAATAGTTAGCTGCCTAGCTAGCTAGCGAACTTAACCAGATAGCTACATAGTTAGCTTAATTGTTATCTAACATTCTAGCTACCTGATTTAATCATCTGAGTTAACTCATTATCTAATGAACTAGCTAGTTGACTCAACCAGCTGACTTAACTCATTAACTAGCTATCTAGGTGACTAATACAGCTTACTTAACTGGTTAGCTAACTAGCTAGCTAATCTTCTCAAAGAGCTGACTCAACCCGTTTGCCAACTAGCTAGCCTGCTAACTCAACCAGCTGACTCAACCCATTAGTTAACTAACTACTTGACTCAACCTGCTGACTTAACAAGTTAGCTAACTACCTAGCTAACTGTCTTAAACAGTTGACTAAATTAGTTAACTGACTTAACTAGCTGACTTAGCTATCTGACTTAACTACTTAGCTAACTGACTTAACTGGCTGACTTAGCTAGTTAGCTAGCTGAATTAACTACGTGAATTTGTTAGCTAACTATTTAGCTAGCTGAATAACTAGCTGACTTAACTAGTTAGCAAAGTATTTAGCTATCAGGCTTAAGTAGTTGACTTAGGTAGTTAGCTAAATAGTGAGCTAACTGTCTTAGCCAGCTTACATAGTTAGGTAGCTAATTAGCTAGCTTACTTACCTAGCTGACTTAACTAGTTGGATAACGTGATAGCTAGCTGACATAATGATTTGGATAACTTGTTAGCTAACTGTTTTAACTATTTGGTAAACGAGTTAAATAGCTGTCTTAATTAGTTGGGTAATGAGTTACCTAGGTGACTTAACTTGTTGACGGATGATGCAGACGACAACTTATCTGGTTTAACACGTTGGTTGACTCCTCGGCTGACTTGTTAGCTAGCTCAACATGTCAGCCATCTAGACAGCCGACTAGTTAGCTGGATTAATTAGTTGACTGAGGAATTGGCCCACAAGTTATCTTGGTTAACTAGTTGGCTGCCTATTTTGCTCACCTAACTTGTCACCTGATTAGTTGGCTGACTATTTAGTTGACCTAACTAGTCAGCTCACAAGTTAGCTGACCTAACTTGTCAGCTGACCAGTTGGCCAACTAGTCGGCCGATTGGTTATCTGATTTAAATAGTTGGCCTGCTATTCGGCTGACTGTTTAGCTTACTTAACTTGTCAGCAGGTGGGTGAGTCACAGTTGAGCTGACTTAACTAGTCGGCCGGCGAGTGAGCTGAATGGTCAGCTGACTTAACTATTCAGTCTGTGATTGAGCCAACTGGTCAGCTGATTGAACTAGTCAGCCGGCTCCTGAGCTGACTGGTCAGCTGACTTTAGTCGGCTAGTGAGTGAGCCGAATGGTCACAAGAGTTAACTAGTCAGCTGGCAAATGATCTGAGTGGTGAACTGCCTAAACTAGTTGGCCAGTGGGCGAGCTAATAGGTGAGCTGATTTAACTAGTCAGCAGGTGAGCAAGGCGAATAGTTAACTGACCTAACTATTGGCTTGTGAGTAAGCCGACAATTCAGTTGACTTTTTGGCTGGCTTGCGAGACGACCAGTTTGCTGACCGGTTTGCAGGTGAGTCGACTAATTAGCTGACCTGTTGGAAAGGGAGTGATTCCACTATTTAACTGACCAGATAACTGAGTTTCTAGCTGAATAGTTAACTAAGTAACTAGGTGATTTGCTTGCTGACTTAACTAGCTAGCTGACTAGCTACCTGGATATATAGCTGACATAAATAGCTAGCAAATAAGCTATCTAAATCTCTAGCTTGCTGACTTCACTAGTTAACTTCATCATTACCTAAGTTGCTAGCTGATTTAACTAGCTAGCTGGCTAGTTAGCTGACTTAACTAGCTGACTAGCTACTTTGCTGGATATCTGGCTAGCCAGCTGACTTAACGAACTAGTTAACTGGTTGTCTACATGGCTAGTCAGCTGACGTAAATAGCTAGATACTTGGCTGACTAGTTGGCCAGCCAGCTTACCTACCTAGCTGATTTAATTAGCTTGCCAGCTGACTAGCCCACTGACTTAAGTAGCTCACTACCTAGCTAGCCAGCTGGCTAGCCAGCTGACTTAACTAGCTGACTTAAATAGATGGCCTGCTTTCTACTAGGCTGAATTAGCTAGCTTGTTATATAGCTAGCCATTTGTCTAGTCAGCTGACTAAACTAAGTGACTTAACAAACTAGCCTTCTCTCTAGCCAGCTGAATAAATTAGCAAGCTACCTAGCAGCCAACTGGCTAGCCAGCTGATTTAACTAGGTGATTTAATAAGCTAGCCAGTGGGCTAGACAGCTGACTTAACTTCTAGCTACCTAACTAGCCAGCTGTTTAGTCAGCTGATTAAACAGCATGACTTAACTAGCTAGCCTGCTGGCTAGCAGGCTGAATCAACTACCTATGTACCTAGCTAGTCAGCTGCATAGCCAACTGACTTTACTTGCTAGCTACTTACATATCCTGCTGGCTTGCCAGCTGATTTATCTACCTAGGTACCTACGTAACCAGCTGGCTAGTGAACTGACAACTAGGTTACTTAACTAGCTATTTAACTGATTAGCCAACTAACTTAACTACGTAGTGACCCAGGTAGGCAGCTGGCTATCCAGCTGACTTAACTCACTGACTTAACTAGCTAGAAAGCTGAGTTAACTAGCTGTTTAAGTCAGTAAGCTCTCATATCTAGCTGGCTTAATGAGCTAGCTATCTAGCTACCTATCTAGCTAGCCAGCTGACTAAACTAGCTGACTTAACTAGCTACCTAGCTGCCATAACTAACTGATTAATATAGCTAGCTTTCTAACTAGCCAGCTGACTTTACTAGCTGAAATAACTATCTAGACAGATGTCTAGCCATCTGACTTAACTAGCTTTTAAACTAGCTAACAAGCTAGATAGCCAAGTGTCTTAAAGCGCTGACATAACTAGCTAGCCAACTTGTTGCCAGCTGACTTAAGTAGCTGACTTAACTTGCTAGTTAGCTGGTTGTCAGCTGATTTAACTAGCTGACTTAACCAGCTAGTCAGCTGGCGATCCAGCTGACTTAACTAGCTGGCTACATATCTAGCCAGCTGGCTAGTCAACTGACTTATCTAGCTGACTTAAGCTAGCAAGCCTGCTAGCCACCTCTCTTAACTTGCTAGCTATATACGTAGCCAGCAGGCTAGCCAACTGACTTAACTAACTGACTTGACAAACTGTCCTGCTGGCTAGCAAGATGACTTATGTAGCTAGCTACCTTCCTAGCCAGCTGGCTAGACAGCTGACTAAACTAGCTGATTAAACCAGCTAGCCAGTTGGCTAACCAGCTGACTTAACTCACTGACATCACTAGATAGCCAGGTAGCTATCTAGTTGACTTAACTAGTTAGCTACCCACCTATCCACTTGGTCAGCCAGATATCTTAACTAGCTGAATTAACCAGCTAGCCAACTGGCTAGCCAACTGACTTAACTACCTCAATACCTGGCTATCCAGCTGGCTACCCAGCTGACTAAATTAGCTGACTTAACTAGCAACCACCTATCTAGCCAGCTGACTTAATTTGCTAGCTAACTAGCTAGCTACCTAGTTAGCTGGCATAAATTGTTAGATAACTAGATAGCTACCTAGCTAAGATGCTGACTTAAATAGTAAACTCCCTTGCTAGCTAGCTGACTTAACCAGCTAGATAACTAGTTAGGTTAATCGTTATCTAACTTGCTAGCTAGGTGACTTAATCATCTGACTTAGCCGGGCTCAGTGGCTCAGCCTGTAATCCAGCACCTTTGGGAGGCTGAGGTGAGTGGATTGCCTAAGCCCAGGGGTTCGAGACCCGCCTGGGCAGCGAGACCTCATCAATACAATAAAAATCAAAAAATCAGCCGGGTATGGTAGCCCATGCCTGTAATTCTGGCTACTCGGAAGGCTGAGGTGGAAGGATCACTGGAGCCCAGCAGGTCGAGGCTGCAGTGGCCAGGAGC
>NW_007244232.1:0-790 GCF_000164805.1 Carlito syrichta
AACCCCGGCAACTTGGTGAAGACTGCGTCTCTACAAACACATAAAAAACAAAATTAACCGGGCGTGGTATCATGTGCCTGTAGTTCCAGTTACTTGGAAGGAGAGGCAGAAGGAACGCCAGAGTCCAGCAGGTCCACTCTGGGGTGTCGTGAGTGTGCCACTGCACTTCAGTCTGGGCGATGAAGTGAGACTCCTACTCAAAAGGAAAAAAAAAGCAGCATTGAAGAGTGAAAGGGAGATGAGAAATGAGAAACTACTTAATGGTTACAAAGAGTACAATGTGCATTATTCATCATTATTCATACGATGGTCTAAAAACTCAGATTTCACCATCAGGCAGTATATGGAGACTAACAATTAAGTTCACGAACTCAACCTAGGAAAAGTGCTACATATATATATCACTGTTGAATATCACGACTGTCACCTTCTAAGCCCTTCCTTTGGCAAGGTATGCATCAATGCCAGCACCTAGTCTGCCTGTCAAAGCACTTTTGGAACTCTTTCTGGAAGGGCCATCAGAGCTGTCATTGTATTACCCTTGATGTCTTGAATATCATCAAATGTATTTTTCCTTTACCTTTGGGTTAAGTCATTGGGGGTTAGATCAGGTGAGTAGGAAGGGTGTTCCAATGTAGTCATTTGAACGATGCTGCCAATGTAAGACCATGTAGCAAGTTCGCAAACCTCAATGACAGACCACAACAAATAACCAGACAATTCTGATGATCATTCCAGAAAAAGAGTTGCAAAATTGCTTTGACAGGTGAACTAGGTGCTGATGTCAGTG
>NW_007244233.1:0-1116 GCF_000164805.1 Carlito syrichta
GATTTCAGCCTCCTTTCTGGCATGCATGTGCTCCCTTGCCTTTCTGCCTTGCACCATGTGACAACACAGCAAGAAGCCCCTCTCCAAATGCCCCTCTATTTAGGACTTCACAGCTTCAGAACTGCAAAAAATAAATCTCTTCTCTTTATGAGAAATCTCTTTTCTTTACCCAGTCTCAGGTATTTTGTTATAGCAGCAGAAAGAAGACCTAAATGGAAGGCATCACCACAGAAGTAATGGTTGAAGCCATGGGGATTCTAAGTGAGAAAAGATCATGGTCCAGGGAAGAAAGTCTTAGGGATCACATCTCATTATTGAGAAGTTGAAAGAGGCCAGGCTTGGTGGCTCAGCCTGTAATCCCAGCACTTTGGGAGGCCAAGGCAAGTGGAATGCCTGAGCCCACAGGTTTGAGACCAGTCTGGGCAAATTGGTGAGACCTCATCTCTACAATAGATCAAAAATTAGCCGGGCATGGTAGCACACACCTGTAGTTTCAGCTACTTGGAAGGCTGAAGTGAAAGGATCATCTGAGCCCAGCAGGTCTATGCTGAGGTGGCCATGAGCATGCCACTGCACTCCAGCCTGGTTGACACAGTGAGACTTCAACTCCAAAAAAAAAAAAAAAAAAGAAGCCAAAAGAATGGCAATGAGTTTAATTCTGAAAAACTGGAGTCTATTGCATGATATTTAACATAACTTTTGTGAAAGAGGAAGGGCTTCAGCTTTTACTTTGTTAAAAAGTAGTTCCTAACCAACAACTGGGGATTTAGGAAGGGAAATGGGGCATAACTAGCCCTATCCACTTTTTCACCATTGAATTGGCCAGGAAAGGAGGTAAGAAAAACAGGCAGATTTTTTAGTGGAGCTACCTATATCACCAATCTACTGAAGCAACTTTTTCTGGAAGGAAGGGTTTTGAAATATGTGTGTATTCCTTCACATTAATTTTTCAGTTACCAAAGAGAAAGGAACCTTTTTAAAGATTGTCTTTGAGAATTAGACATCTATGGGAAGGAGGGATGGACCAAAGGATGAATGGGCTGATGGCTGGCTGGCTGACTGGCTGGCTGTAGGAATAGGTGGGTGGATGGATGAATGAACGGCAAATGGAGGGGT
>NW_007244234.1:0-362 GCF_000164805.1 Carlito syrichta
GCCTCATCTTCCCAAGCTGCTGGGACTATAGGCATATGCCATCATGTCCAGCTAATTTTTAAAAATTTTTTTTTATAGAGATGAGGTCTTGCAATGTTGCCTTGGCTAATTTCAAACTCCTGGGCTCAAGCAATCCTCTCACCTTGGCCTTCCAAAGTGCTGGGATTACAGGTGTGAGCAACAGCACCTGACCCAGGTTTTAAGAAACTTCTTAATGGTGTTTCTTTCATTGTCAGATCCAAAGAACATTTTATTTGGAATAGAAACCACTTGCTATACAAAAACCAGGCTGATAGAATTAGCATCACAATTTCCATTGTGATTCTATTTAATCATCCCATTATCCAAACCACAGTTCAAAA
>NW_007244235.1:0-1147 GCF_000164805.1 Carlito syrichta
CTAAAGATTGTAACATGCTTTCTTGATCTATGATAACCTTATACACACTATCATTTTTATCACCCCTGCTCAATTGTAGAACTATTTGACTCCATTTACCTCCCTCACCTCTTTTGCTGTGCCATTATTTCACATTTTTTATTGCATCAATGTTAAGTTTCAAAAGATATTATAATTATTGCTTTGTACAATCAATAATTGCTTATATCTAGCCACTTGTTTATTCCTCCTAGTATTATTCACTTCTTCCTGACTTTCCATGTTACTGTGTGGAATTGTTTTCCATCTGCCTGAAAAAACAAAGTTTTTCTTTTAGTATGGCATATATTCCCTTCATCATTATTTATCTAAAAATAACTTCACTGTTGAAAGACATCCTTAATTCTATTAGTTCAGCAGTTTTCCTTTTAAAACTCACTTTAAAAATCACTTTAAAATGTCATTCTTGGCCAGGCTCCGTGGCTCAACCTGTAATCCCAGCACTTTGGGGGGCTGAGACTAGTGGATTACCTCAGCCTGTGGGTTCGAGAGCAGCCCAGGCAACTTGGCGAGACCTCGTATCTACAATTAAAAAAAAAGTCATTCTATTTGTCCTCTGGGTTCCATTATTTCTCATGAGCATTCAGCTGTCAGTTTAATTGTGACTGTTTTACTGGTATTGTGCTTTTTTTCTTGATTTCTTTTTAAATTTTATTTAACTCAATCTTCAACAGTTTACTATGATGTGCCTTAAGTACATTTTGTTTGTTTGTATTTCTACTGCTTAGGATTTTATGAGCTTCTTGAATCCAGTGGCTCAATTTGGTGAAATTCTAGCCATTATCAATCAAAATTTTTTCTGCCACATTTCGTCTTCCATTCTCTCAGGGACTTCAACTCTGTGTGTATTTGACATATTTAGCATATTTCACATAGGTCCTCACATTAAAAAAAAAATTCTGAACCTAAATGTTCACTGGTCCTATGTTCTGCTGTGTCCAATCAGCCACTAGGCTCAACATATCTTATATTATTAATTTCAGATATTGTATTTTATATTGTAGAATATTCATTTGATCTCTTATATATTTCTGTTCTGTGTTAACAGTTCCTATACTTTGATTTCTTTTGTCCATTTTCTCTATTTTTGGACATACTAACCACAGTT
>NW_007244236.1:0-1218 GCF_000164805.1 Carlito syrichta
CCTACCTCTCTAGCCAACTGGATATCAAGTGACTTAACAAATTGACTTAATTAGTTAGCCAGCTGGCTAGGAAACAGACTTAATTATTTCACTACCTAGCTAGAGAGTAGGCTAGCAAGCTGACTTAACTAGCTGTCTTTACTAGCTTTCCTACTTTCTATTCAGTTGAATTAACTAGCTTTCTACATTGTTAGTCAACTGGATATCCAGCTGAATTCCTAGGTGACTTCACTAGCTAGCCAGCTGTGTATCCAGCAGACTTAACTAGCAAGCTACCTAGCTAGACAGCTGGCTAGTCAGTTGAATTAACTAGGTGACTTAACTAGCTAGCAAGCTGACTAGACAACAGACATAAATAGCTAGCTACCTAGCTAGTCAGCCGGCTAGCCAGATGACTTAATTGCCTAGCTACATAGCTAGCTGACTTAACAAGCTGACATAACTAGATGATGGATGGCTAGCCAGCTGACTTGACTAGCTATCTACCTACTTAACTTGTTGGCTTGCAAGCTGTCTTAACTACCTAACTACCTAGCCATCCTGCTGGTCAGCAAGCTGAGTTAAGTAGGTGACTTAACTAGCTAGCCAGTTGGCTAGCCAGCTGACTTAAAACTAGCTATCCTGCTTGGCAGTTGGCCATCCAACTGACTTAACTAACAGACTTAACTAGCTACCTGACTGACTTAAATAGCTGACATAACTAGCAAGCTACCTAGCAAGCCAGTTGACTTAGCTAGCAGATTCAATTACTAACTACCTAGTTAGCTATCATATAGCAAGCTGACAACTAACTGACTTAACTAGCTAGCTAGCTGACATATCAAGCTGACTTAACTAGTGAGCTGCCTAGCCACACAGCTGACTTAACTAGCTGAAATAACTAGCGAGCCAAATGGCTACACATCTCATGTAACAAGCTTTTTACCTAGATAGCCAGCTGGCTAGACAATTGACTTAACAAGCTGACTTATTTAGCTAGCCAGCTTATTAGCCAGCTGACTAAACTAGCTGACTTAACTAGTTGACCAGCTGTCTAGCCAGGTGGCTTTATTGACTAGCTAACTAGCTAGCCAGTAGCCTAGCATGCTGATTAAACTAGCTGACTTAACAAAGTAGCTATCTGCTAGACCACAGACATAACTAGCTTGCTACCTTGCTATACAGCTATATAGCCAGCTGACTTAACTAACTGACATAACAAGATAGACTGATGGCTCG
>NW_007244237.1:0-748 GCF_000164805.1 Carlito syrichta
GCTAGCTAGTCAGCTTTCTAGTCAGGTAGCTAGTTAAGTCAGCTAGCTAGTCAACTAGATAGTTATATATTTAAGTCAGCTAGCCAGCTAACTAGCCAGCTAACTAGACAATTAGCTGGGCAATTAAGTCATCTATCTAGACAGCTAGATTACTTGTTTGCTAGCTAGTTATGTCAGCTTGTAGCCAGCTAGCTAGTCAGGTATCTAGTAAATTCTGCTTGCAAATCAGTTAGTTACTTAGCTAAGAAGTCAGCTAGCGACTTCGCTAGATAGTCAGCTAACTAGTGCACTCTCTCGATTTCCATCAAGTCAGATAACTAGTCAGCTCACTCGCCTGCCTACCGATCAGCAAACTAGTGGTCTCACTCTCCAGCAAACAGGTCAACTAAATTGTTGGGTCGATCACAGGTCGACAGGTCAGCTAACTAGTCTGCTTGCTCTCCATCTGATTAGTTAAGTCAGCTCACCAGTCAGCTTGCTCATCAGCAGACTAGTTAAGGCAGCTCACCTGTCAGCTTAATCATCGGCCAACTAGTTAAGTTGGCTCACCCGTCGGTTCACTCACCTGATGACTAGTTAAGTCTTCTAACCAGTTGGCTCACTCGCCAGGTGACTAAAGTCAGCTGACCATTCAGCTCACTCACTGGTCACTAGTTAAGTCAGCTGACCTGTTGACTCTCTAGCCAGCTGCTTAGCTAAGTCAGTTGACCAGTCAGCTCACTTGCCTGCCTACTAGTTAAGTCAGCTG
>NW_007244238.1:0-8993 GCF_000164805.1 Carlito syrichta
GGCTTAACTAGCTAGCCACCTAGCTAGACAGCTGAAAAAAAAGTTCACTTAACCCACTGACTTAACTATCTAGCCAGTTGTCTAGCCAACGGACTTAATTAGTTAACTACCTACCTAGTAAGGTGGCTAGCCAGCTGAATTAACTAGCTGACATAACCAGCTAGCCAGTTGGATAGCAAGCTGACTTAACTAGCTAACTTCCTAGCTAGCCAGATGGATAGCCATTTAAATTAACTAGCAAAATTAACCAGCTAGCCAGCTGGCTAGCCAGCTGACTCAACTAGGTGACTGAATATGTTAGCCAGCTGGCTAGCCAGCTGATTTAACTAGCTGGCATCACTAGATAACCAGGTGGCTAGCCAGCTTACTTAACTGGTTAACTACATATGTATCCCTCATGATAGCCAGTAGACCTAACTATCTAGGTACCAAGGTATCCAGCTGGATAGCGAGCTGACTTAACTAGGTGACCTAACTACCTAGCCAACTGGCTAGCCAGCTGACTTATCTAGGTGACTTAACTAGCTAGCCAGCTGACTTAACTAGCTGACTTAGCTAGCTAGCTACCTAGCTGGCCAGCTGAATTTACTAGCTGAAATAACTAGCTAGATACTTAGCAAGATATCTAGCTAGCTAGCTGACTTACCTAGCCAGCTAGCTGACATAACTAACTGATTTAACTAGCTAGCTCCCTAGCTAGACAGGTGTCTTAACTAGCTGAAGTAACTACTAGCCAGCTGTCTAACCAAATGACTTAACTAGTTTCTTAACTAGCTAGTGAGTGTGCTAGCCAATTGACTTAATGAGGTGACTTAACTAGCTAGCCAACTGGTTAGCCAGCTGACTTAACTAGTTGATAAACGAGCTAGGTAGCTGACCAGCCAGTTGACTAAACTAACTGAATTAACTAGTAATCCAGCTGAATAGCCAGCTGAATCAACTAGCAGACTTAATTAGCTAGCCAACAGGCTAGCAAAGTGACTTAAATAGGTCACTACCTGTCATTACTAGTTGTCTTTACTAGCTGGCCTGCTTTCTAGCCAGTTGTATTAACTAACTTGCTGCATAGCTAGCCAACAGGTTATCCAGCTGAATTAACTAGGTGACATATCTAGCTAGCCAGCTGTCTAGCCAAATGAATAAATATCAAGCAACCTAGCTATCCAGTGGGCTAATCACCTGACTTAACTGGGTGACGTAACTACCTAGCCATCTGGCTAGCCAGCTTATATAACTAGCTGATTAAACTAGCTAGCCAGTTGACTTCACTAGCTGACTTAAGTAGCTAACTATCTAGCTATCCAGCTGACTTCACTAGCTGAAATAACTAGCTAGATACATAGCTAGCTCTCTAGCTAGCTAGATGACATATCTAGCTGAGTTAACTAGTCATCTAGCTGACATAACTAGCTGACTTAACTAGCTAGCTAGCTAGCTGAATTAACTAGCTGAAATAACTAGCTAGCCAGCTGTCTAGCTATCTGACTTAACTAGATTTTTAACTAGCTAGCATGCTGGCCAGCCAACTGACTTAATGAGGTGACTTAACTAGCTAGCCAACTGGTTTGCCAGCTGACTTAACTAGTTGATTAACGAGCTAGGTAGCTGACCAGCCAGATGAATAAACCAGCCAAATTAAGTAGTAATCCAGCGGGCTAACCAGCCCACTTAACTAGTTCTCTACCTCCCTAACCACCTGGATAGCCAGCTGACTTAATTAGCTAGCCAGCTGGATAGCGATAGACTTAAATAGGTCACTACATAGATAGCCAGCTGGTTAGACAACTGACTTAACTAGCTGTCTTAAATTGCTCTCCTGCTTTCTAAATAGTTGAATTAACTAGCATGCAACACAGCTAGCCATCTGGATACCTAGCTGAATTAACTAGTTGACATATCTAGCCAGTTAGCTGTCTAGCCAACTGAATAATTAGCAAGCTACTAAGCTAGTCTGAGGGCTAGTCAGTGACTTAACTGGGTGACTTAACTATATATCCAGCTGGCTATGCAGCTGACATAACTAGTTAGCTACCAGCTAGCAAGTTGGCTAACAAGCTGACTTAACTATCTGAATTAACTAGCTAGCCAGCTAGCTAGCCAGCTGACTTAATTGTCTTGGTACCAAGCTAGCCAGCTGGCTAGCCAGCTGATTTAATTAGCTGACTTAATGAAGTAGCCAGCTGGCAAGTCAGCAGAGTTAACTAGCTAGCTACCTAACTAGACAGCTGGATAGCCAGCTGACTTAACTAGCTGACATAACTAGACACCAGATGGCTAGCCAGCTTACTTAACTAGCTACCTACCTACATAGCCTGCTGGCTTGCCAGCTGACTTAACTAACTAACTACATAGCTAACTTGCTGGCCAGCGAGCTGACTTAACTAGGTGACTTAACTACCTACCCAGCTGCCTAGCCAGCTGACTTAACGAGCTAGCTAGGTAGTTAGCTTACTCGTTATCTAGTGTGCTAGCTAGCTTTCTTATTTATCTGGCTTTACTCATTAGCTAACAAGCTAGATAGCTGGCTCAGCCAGGTAACTTAACTCCTTAGCTAACTAGGTAGTTATCTGACTTATCCAGCTGAATTAACTCGTTAGCTAACTAGCTAGTTAGCCTGCTCAACCAGCTGACTCAACCAGTTTGCTAACTAGCTAGCTAACTGACTTAACCAGTTGACTTTATCCTTCAGTTTACTAGCTTACTACCTGACTCAAGCTGCTGACTTAACACATTAGCTAACTAGCAAGCGAGCTGTCTTAATCAGCTGACTATGTTAGAAAGCTCATTTAACTAGCTGACTTACCTAGTTGACTTAACTACTTAACTAGCTGGTTTAACTGGCTGACTTAACAATATAGTTAGCTGCCTTAATTACCTGAATTGAAAAATTAGCTATTTAACTAGCTGAATAACTAGATGACAACTAATTAGCTACCTACTTAGGTAGAAGGCTTAAGTAACTGTCTTAAATAGTTAGCTAATTAGTGAGCTATTTGACTTAGCTAACTGACTTAACTAGCTAGCTGTTTACCTAGCATACTTAATTAGCTGTCTTAACTAGGTGGCTAACGAGATAGATAGCTGATTTAATGAGTTGGTTAACATGTTAGCTAACTGTTGTAACTTGTTGGTAAACGAGTGTATTAGCTGACTAAACTATTTGGTTAACGAGTAAGTTAGGTGACTTAACTTGTTGGGTGATGAGTCAGCTGACTATTTAGCTGGTTTAACATGTTGACTTAATGCGGCCAACTTGTTAGCTGGCCTAACATGTTGGCTGATTACTCGGCTGACTAGAAAGCTGGGACAAATAATTGACTGACGAGTCGGTCCACTAGTTAGTTCGGTTAACTAGTTGGCATGCTGGTTTGCTGAACTAAGCATTCATCTGATTAATAGGCCGACTAGTTAGCTGGCCTAACTAGTCGGTTGAGTAGTTAGCTGAGCTAACTTATCAGCTGAAAAGGTGGCTGATTAGTCAGTTGATTGGTTTGCTGACTCAACGAGTTGGCCAGTTAATAGGCTGACTGGTTAGGTGAATTAAATAGTTGGCCTACAATTTAGTCAACAGGTGAGCTGACTTAACTAGTCACCTGGTGAGTAAGCTGAATTGTCAGCTAACTTAACAGGCTAGATACGTACATAGACTACTGGCTTGCCAGCTGACTTAACTACTTAGCTACTTAGCTAACCAGCTGGCTATTGAGCTGACTTAAATAGGTCATTTAACTAACTAGTTAACTGTCTAGCCAGCTTCCTTAACTAGCTAGCTACCCAGCTAGGCAGCTGGCTCACCAGCTGACTTAACTCACTGATTTAACTAGCTAGAAAGCTTACATAACTAGCTGATTTAACCAGATAGCTACCAAGCTAGTCAACCGGCTTAACTATCTAGCTTAACTAGCTAGCTACCTAGGTAGCTATCTAGCTAACCAGGTGACATAACTGGCTGACTTAACTAGATAGCTAGCTGACATAACTAGCTGTCTTATGTAGCTGGCTCCCTAGCTATCCAGCTGACTTAAGTAGCTGAAATAACTAGATAGCCACATTGCTACCAACCTGACTAAATTATCTTTTTAACTAGTTAACCAGCTGGATAGCCAACTGACTTAATGAGTTGACCTAACTAGCTAGGCAGCTGGTTGCCAGCTGACTTAACTAGCCATCTTAACCACCTAGTCAGCTGGCTAGCTAGCTGACTTAACTAGCTAGCTAGCTAGCTAGCCAGCTGTCTAGTCATCTGACTTACCTAGTTGACTTAAGCTAGCAGCTGGCTAGCCAGCTGACTTAACTAGCTAGCTACCTACCTAGCCAGCAGGCTAACCAACTGACTTAACTAGGTGTATGGAACAACTAACCTACTTGCTAGCAAGTTGACTTATCTAGCTAGCTAGCTACCTAGACTGACTAGTCTAGCTGACTTAACAGCTAGCCAGGTGGCTAGCCAGCTCACTTAACTCGCTGACATCACTAGCTAGCTATTTAGCTATCTAGGTGAATTAACTATCTAGGTACCTACCTTGACAGTTGACTAGCCAGTTCTCTTATCTCACTGAATTAACCAGGTAGCCAGCTGGTTAACCAACTGACTAAACTAGCTCACTAACTAGCAAGCTAGCTGCCTAGCCAACTGACAACTAGCTGACTTAACTAGCTAGCTATCTAGCTAGCCAGCTGATTTAAATAGTTAGCTAAATAGCTAGCTATGTAGCTTGCCAACTGACTTAAATAGCTAACTAGCTATCTACCAGCTAGCAAGCTGACTTAAATAGTTAACTGCCTAGCTAGTTAGCTGACAACCAGCTAGCTAACTATTTAGCTTATTCATTATCTAACGTGCTATATAGGTGACTTAATTATCTGACTTAACTCATTAACTGATAAGCTACCTAGCTGACACAACCAGCTGACTTAACTCGTTAGCTAACTAGCTAGCTAGCTGGCCTATCCAACTGAGTTAACTCGTTAGCTGTCTAGCTAGTTAGCCTACTCAACCAGCTGACTCAACCCTTTGGCTAACTAGCTAGCTAGCTGACTCAATGAGCTGACTTAACCCATTAGTTACCTATCTAAATAACTTAGTCAACCTGCTGATGTAACCCATTTGCTCACTAGCTAGCTAACTGTCTTAACTAGCTGACTAAATTCGAAAACTGACTTAGGTGACTTAGCTAGCTGACTTAACTACTTAGCTAGCTCACTTAACTGGCTGAGTTAACTAGTTAGCTAGCTGACTTAACTACCTGAATTATATAGTTAGCTAACTATTTAATAGCTGAAAAACCAACTGACTTATCTAATTACCTAAGTAGTTAGGTAGCAGACTTAAGTAGCTGACTTAAATAGTTAGCTAAATAGTGAGCTAGTTGACTTAGCTAGCTGACTTAGCTACCTGGCTGGTTAGCTAGCTTACTTAGCTAGCTGACTTAACTAGCTGGCTAATGAGATAGCTAGTTGATTTAACAAGTTGGTTAACCTGTTAGCTGTTTTTACTAGTTGGTAAATGAGTTAACTAGCTGACATAACTAGCTGGATAACGAGTTAGCTAGTTTACTTAACTTGTTTGCTGACGAGACGTAATACAAGTTAGCTGGTTTAACACATTGGTGGACTACTTAGCCAAATTCTTTCCTGGCTTAACAAGGTGGCCCACTAGTTGGCCAATAGTTTGCTGGGTCAACGAGTTGACAGACGAATTGGCCCACTAGTTAGCACGATTAAGTAGTTGGCTGACTGGTTTTCTGACCTAAATAGTAGGCTGACTATTTGGCTAAGTGGCTGGCCTAACTATTTGGCCACCTAGTTAGCAGAGGTAACTTCTCAGCTGACTAGTTGACTGACTAATCAGCTGATTGGTTAACTGAAATAACAAGTTGGCCAGCTAGTCATCCGAATGCTTAGCTGACTTAATTAGTTGGCCGGCAAGTTAGCCGACTGGTCAGCTGACTTAACTCTTTGGCTGGTGAGTGAGCTGAATGGTCAGCTGATTTTAGTTGGCTGGTGTGTGAGCCGAATGGAGGGAAGATTTAAGTCATCCAGTGATTGAGCTGACAGTGAGCCGACTTAAATAGCAGTCATCAAGTGAGCCGATGGGTGAGCTGCCATAACTAGTCAGCCAGCGATATAACCAACTAGTGAGCTGACTTAACAAGTCAGCTGGTGAGGAAGCCGACTAATTAGCTGACGTATTGGCCTACCAGTGAGCCAACAAGTAATTGACTTGTTGACAAGCGAGCGAGCTGACTAATTTGCTGACCGGTTGGCAGGCGAGCAAGTCAACAAGTTAGATGACCTGATGGAAAGTGAGCAAGCCCACTAGTTATCTGATCAGCTGGTTGAGTGGCTAGCCGATTAGTTAGATAAGTAATTAGATGATTTGCTAGCTGACATAACTAGCTAGCTGACTAGATAGCTGGCTATGTAGCTGACATAACTAGCTAGCAAACAAGATATCTAGCTGTCTAGCTTGCTGACATAACTAGCTGGCTAACTGGCTATTTAGCTGGCTAGTGACTTAACTATCTAGCTGACAAGCTAGCTGACTAGCAACCTCACTAGCGAGCTGACTTAACTAGCTAGTTGAATAGTTAGCTGACTTGCTAGCAGACTTAACTAGCTAACTGGCTAGCTAGGTGACTTTACTAGGTGACTAGTTAGTTGACTGGCTGGCAGGCTAGCCAGCTGACATAACTAGCTGACTACAGGGTTGGTAAGACGGCTAGCCAACTGGCTTACCTAGCTAGCTACCTGGCTGAATACCTGGCTAGGCAGTCAGCTATCTAGCTAGCGGGCTGGCCAGCAGGTTAGCCAGCTGGATTAAATAGCGAGGCGGCTGGCTGGACAGTTGGATACGAGTCGGTTTAACTAGCCAGTCACGCTGCTGGTCAGCCGGCTAGCCAACCGACTGATCTAGCTGGCCACCTACCTGACCAGCCTGCTAAACAGCTGACTTAACTTGCCAGCATCCTAGCTAGCCAGCCGGCTAGCCAGCTAACATAACTAGCTGACTAAAGTACATAGCCATCCGGTTAGAAAGTTGGCTTAACTAGCTAGCCACCTAGCTAGCCAAACAGTTAGCCAGGTCACTTGACACGCTGACTTAACTAGCTAGCCAGCTGGCTAGCCAGCTGAATTAATTAGCTATCTACCTACCTCGCAAAGTGGCTAGCCAGCTGACATAACTAACTGACTTAACCCGCTAGCCAGCAGGCTAAACAGCTGAGTTAACTATGTAGCTACCTAGATAGCCAGTTAGCTAGCCACTTGAATTAACTAGCTGATTTGACCAACTAGTCAGCTGACTAGGCACCTGACTCAACTACCTGATTCAACTACTTAGCTGGGTAGCCAGCTTACTTAACTAGCTGACATCCTTAGCTAGCCAGGTGGCTAGCCTGCTGACTTAAATAGCTAGCTACCTATGTATCCCGCTGGCTTGACAGTTGACTTTATAACCTAATTACCTAGCTAACCAGCTGGCTAGCCAGCTTACTTAACTAGCTAGCTAACCAGCTAGGAAGCTGGCTAGCCAGCTGACTTAACAAGCTGATTAACTAGCTAACCAGTTCACTTAACAAGCTGACTTAACTTGCTAGTTTCCTAAATAGCCAGCTGACTAAAAAACCTGAAACAACTAGCTAGCTACCTAGCTATGTAGCTAGCTAGCTAGCCTACTTAACTAGCTGACTTAACAAGCTAGCCAGCTAACATAAATAGCTGACTTAACTAGCTAGCTACCTAGCTAGCCAGCTGACTTAACAAGCTGTAATATCTAGGTAGCCAGCTGTCTCGCCATCTGAATTGACTAGCTTTTTCAGTAGCAAGTAAGCACGTTAGCCAACTGACTTAATGAGGTTACTAAAGTAGTTAAGAAGCTGGTAAGCAGACTGAATTAACTACTTGATAAACGAGCTAGGCAGTTGGCCAGCCAGGTGAGTACGCTAGCTGACTTAACTAGTTATACAGCTGGCTAGTCAGCTGACTTAACTAGCTCTCTACCTCTTCAGTCACCTGGATAGCCAGCTAACTTAACTAGCTGACTTAATTAGCTAGCCATCTGGCCAGCCAACTGACTTAACTAGGTCACTACCTACTAGTCAGCTGGCTAGCCAACTGAGTTAACTTGCTCTCTTTATTAGCTGACCTGCTTTCTAGTCAGTTGAATTAAGTAGCCTGCTACATAGCTAGCCAGGTGGCTATCCAGCTGAATTAACTAGGTGGCTTATCTAGCTAGCAGTTGTCTAGCCAGTTGAATTAAATAGTGAAATATCTAGCTAGCAGTTGTCTAGCCAGTTGAATTAAATAGTGAAATACCTAGCTAGCCAGCGGGCAGGTCAGCTGACTTATCTAGGTGACTTAACTATCTAGTCAGATGGCTGTACAGTTGACATAACAAGCTAGGTACCTAGCTGGCAAGCTCCTAAGCAGGCTGACTTAACAAGCTGACTTAGCTAGCTAGCCAGCTGGCTAGCCAGCTGACTTAATTGCCTAGCTATGCAGCTAGCCATCAGGAAAGACAGCTGACTAAACTAGCTGAGTTAACAAAGTAGCTAGCTGGCTAGCCAGCATATTTAACTAGCTAACTACCTAGTAGACAGCTGGATAGCAAGCTGACTTAACTAGTTGACATAACTGGACGCCTAATTGTCTGCCAGCTGACTTAACTAGCTACCTACATACATAGCCCACTGGCTTGCCAGCCTACTTAACTATCTAACTACCTAGCTCCCCTGATGGCCAGCTAGCTGACTTAACAAGGTGACAACTAGCTAGTCAGCTTATCTAAATAGCTGACATAACTAGCTAGCTATCTAACTAGTCTGCTGACTTAACTAGCTGCTTTAACTAGCTAGCACCCTAGCTAGCTATCATATAGCTAGCTAACTTAAATAGCTGACTTAACTAGCTATATACCTGACATATCTAGCTGATTTAACTAGCTAGCTACCTAGCTAGTCAACGGAATTAACTAGCTGAAATAACTAGTGAGC
>NW_007244239.1:0-816 GCF_000164805.1 Carlito syrichta
CACGAGGAGTTGTAGGCATCTTGTTTCTTTTTTTGTGTGAATTCTCACTCTTGTCGCCCAGGCTAGAGTGCAGTGAGGTGCTCATGGGCATCGCAGACTCCAACTGGTGGGCTCAGGCTATGCCCCCGACTCACCCTTCCTTGTAGCTGGAAGGTATTTGAGGTGCACGCCACCGTGTCGGGCTCACAGGTTAACTGACAAATCATTCCAAGTTGTGCCTGAAAATGATAAGACCCACGACTAGTTATCACCTGGAGAACTGGCCATATACATGACCTGGCTCTATCCTCTTCCTGAGGCCTTTACTCCTGGATTGGCCTCCTTCTCTCCCAGCTAGGTTCTAGTAGTCTGAATTCAGTTTTCCATCTAAGACTGAAAAGTCTTTTGGCTAAAGCCAAGTAGCTCTTAAGCTGATGCTAAAGCATCAGAAAACAGTCTTCTTTATCCTCCTACAGCATACTCATAACTGGGACCTGTGATTGGTCAAGTTTTTCTTCCACAGCCACTGGATGCTAGAGTCCAGCATCTTAACTTTAGAAGCAAAGGCATAATGGGCAATCTACTCTTTGTTTCTGTCCCTGTCCTCTCTTCTACTCCCCTGAATGGCTGCAGACTTGATTTGGTCAGAATATACCTTGTCATGTGTTCCCTTTTCTTCAATTCACTATTATCTTTCCTCTTTTGAACCAAAATTGAGCTGGGTGCTATGAGGCAACACAGTCCCACTGACTGGTTCAGTTCCTCTGATAACAACGTGAGGAAGCTTTCCACAGGAGCAAGGAGATTTGTTAAGCTACTAATGTTACAAAGGACGGT
>NW_007244240.1:0-867 GCF_000164805.1 Carlito syrichta
TACTTGGCTTTAGCCAAAAGACTTTTCAGTCTTAGATGGAAAACTGAATTCAGACTACTAGAACCTAGCTGGGAGAGAAGGAGGCCAATCCAGGAGTAAAGGCCTCAGGAAGAGGATAGAGCCAGGTCATGTATATGGCCAGTTCTCCAGGTGATAACTAGTCGTGGGTCTTATCATTTTCAGGCACAACTTGGAATGATTTGTCAGTTAACCTGTGAGCCCGACACGGTGGCGTGCATCTCAAATACCTTCCAGCTACAAGGAAGGGTGAGTCGGGGGCATAGCCTGAGTCCACCAGTTGGAGTCTGCGATGCCCATGAGCACCTCACTGCACTCTAGCCTGGGCGACAAGAGTGAGAATTCACACAAAAAAAGAAACAAGATGCCTACAACTCCTCGTACCCTGTTTCTATGGTAAATACCACAAGGCCTGATCTTGACTGCAAATGGTATGCTCTAGAACTGCTCAAACTCTGAGGAAACTGAAACCCTTTCCCCCTCCTGTCTGTGCTGAGACCTCTTGGAAGCTGCTGACTCAGTCTCGATCCCTCAGTCCTCAGAAATTCCCCAAATGTCTGCATCTTGCTCTGGGTTCTGCCAGTTCTGTTCAACCCTTGCTTCCTCAAAGGCTAGGGCAGGCAAAGGTCTGTCCGACTCATCTATGAAACTATTTCCTCACGATGGCGCTGTGGCTCAAGAGGACGCTAACAGGCCTGTCTGACACCCGCCCATCAACTTGGAAAAAAAGGTGCCATCAAACTCTCCTCCCTGTGATGCACCTTCAGTTTGTTTCTCCCTGAGCTCAACAAAGTTCCAGACACTTGGAAGGCTGAGCTGGAAGAGTCGCCCGAGCCCAGGAGTTGGAGG